>NW_026682588.1:0-150885 GCF_030247185.1 Malaya genurostris | reverse complement strand
ACGCAGATTTCTTTCCCCAACCTTTGAGAAGGCTATGTAAAAATATGAGAATGGTATTTTTTCGTGTTTTTGAAAAATGCTAATATTGATTACCATTGAGAAGGCTATGTGAAAATATGAGAATGGTATTTTTTCGTGTTTTTAAAAAATGCTAATATTAATATTGTGCCATCGTGCAGGTCTAGCCGGAAATTCGGAGTACGCAGATTTCTTTCCCCAACCTTTGAGAAGGCTATGTGAAAATATGGAAATGGTATTTTTTCGTGTTTTTGAAAAATGCTAAGATTAATATTGCGCCATCGTGCAGGTCTAGCCGAGAATTCTGAGTACGCAGATTTCTTCTTTCAACCTTTGAGAAGGCTATGTGAAAATATGAGAATGGTATTTTTTCGTGTTTTTGAAAAATGCTAATATTAATTACCATTGAGAAGGCTATGTGAAAATATGAGAATGGTATTTTTTCGTGTTTTTGAAAAATGCTAATATTAATATTGTGCCATGGTGCAGGTCTAGCCGAAAATTCTGAGTACGCAGATTTCTTTCCCCAACCTTTCAGAAGGCTATGTGAAAATATGAGAATGGTGTTTTTTCGTGTTTTTGAAAAATGCTAATTTCAATATTGCGCCTTCGTGCAAGTCTAGCCGAGAATTCTGAGTACGCAGATTTCTTCTTTCAACCTTTGAGAAGGCTATGTGAAAATATGAGAATGGTATTTTTTCGTGTTTTTGAAAAATGCTAATATTAATATTGTGCCATCGTGCAGGTCTAGCCGAAAATTCTGAGTACGCAGATTTCTTTCCCCAACCTTTCAGAAGGCTATGTGAAAATATGAGAATGGTGTTTTTTCGTGTTTTTGAAAAATGCTAATTTCAATATTGCGCCTTCGTGCAGGTCTAGCCGAGAATTCTGTGTACGCAGATTTCTTCTTTCAACCTTTGAGAAGGCTATGTGAAAATATGAGAATGGTATTTTTTCGTGTTTTTGAAAAATGCTAATATTAATATTGTGCCATCGTGCAGGTCTAGCCGAAAATTCTGAGTACGCAGATTTCTTTCCCCAACCTTTGAGAAGGCTATGTGAAAATATGGAAATGGTATTTTTTCGTGTTTTTGAAAAATGCTAATTTCAATATAGCGCCTTCGTGCAGGTCTAGCCGAGAATTCTGAGTACGCAGATTTCTTCTTTCAACCTTTGAAAAGGCTATGTGAAAATATGAGAATGGTATTTTTCGTGTTTTTAGAAAATGCTAATATTAATATTGTGCCATCGTGCAGGTCTAGCCGAAAATTCTGAGTACGCAGATTTCTTTCCCCAACCTTTGAGAAGGCTATGTGAAAATATGGAAATGGTATTTTTTCGTGTTTTTGAAAAATGCTAATTTCAATATAGCGCCTTCGTGCAGGTCTAGCCGAGAATTCTGAGTACGCAGATTTCTTCTTTCAACCTTTGAGAAGGCTATGTGAAAATATGAGAATGGTATTTTTTCGTGTTTTTGAAAAATGCTAATATTAATAACCATTGAGAAGGCTATGTGAAAATATGAGAATGGTATTTTTTCGTGTTTTTAAAAAATGCTCATATTAATATTGTGCCATCGTGCAGGTCTAGCCGAAAATTCTGAGTACGCAGATTTCTTTCCCCAACCTTTGAGAAGGCTATGTGAAAATATGAAAATGGTATTTTTTCGTGTTTTTAAAAAATGCTCATATTAATATTGTGCCATCGTGCAGGTCTAGCCGAAAATTCTGAGTACGCAGATTTCTTTCCCCAACCTTTGAGAAGGCTATGTGAAAATATGGAAATGGTATTTTTTCGTGTTTTTGAAAAATGCTAAGATTAATATTGCGCCATCGTGCAGGTCTAGCCGGAAATTCTGAGTACGCAGATTTCTTCTTCCAACCTTTCAGAAGGCTATGTGAAAATATGAAAATGGTATATTTGCGTGTTTTTGAAAAATGCTAATTTCAATATTGCGCCTTCGTGCAGGTCTAGCCGAGAATTCTGAGTACGCAGATTTCTTCTTTCAACCTTTGAGAAGGCTATGTGAAAATATGAGAATGGTAGTTTTTCGTGTTTTTGAAAAATGCTAATTTTAATATTGCGCCTTCGTGCAGGTCTAGCCGAGAATTCTGAGTACGCAGATTTCTTCTTCCAACCTTTCAGAAGGCTATGTGAAAATATGAAAATGGTATATTTGCGTGTTTTTGAAAAATGCTAATTTCAATATTGCGCCTTCGTGCAGGTCTAGCCGAGAATTCTGAGTACGCAGATTTCTTCTTTCAACCTTTGAGAAGGCTATGTGAAAATATGAGAATGGTATTTTTTCGTGTTTTTGAAAAATGCTAATATTAATTACCATTGAGAAGGCTATGTGAAAATATGAGAATGGTATTTTTTCGTGTTTTTAAAAAATGCTAATATTAATATTGTGCCATCGTGCAGGTCTAGCCGAAAATTCTGAGTACGCAGATTTCTTTCCCCAACCTTTCAGAAGGCTATGTAAAAATATGAGAATGGTATTTTTTCGTGTTTTTGAAAAATGCTAATTTCAATATTGCGCCTTCGTGCAGGTCTAGCCGAGAATTCTGAGTACGCAGATTTCTTCTTTCAACCTTTGAGAAGGCTATGTGAAAATATGAGAATGGTATTTTTTCGTGTTTTTGAAAAATGCTAATATTAATTACCATTGAGAAGGCTATGTGAAAATATGAGAATGGTATTTTTTCGTGTTTTTAAAAAATGCTAATATTAATATTGTGCCATCGTGCAGGTCTAGCCGAAAATTCTGAGTACGCAGATTTCTTTCCCCAACCTTTCAGAAGGCTATGTAAAAATATGAGAATGGTATTTTTTCGTGTTTTTGAAAAATGCTAATTTCAATATTGCGCCTTCGTGCAGGTCTAGCCGAGAATTCTGAGTACGCAGATTTCTTCTTTCAACCTTTGAGAAGGCTATGTGAAAATATGAGAATGGTATTTTTTCGTGTTTTTGAAAATTGCTAAGATTAATATTGCGCCATCGTGCAGGTCTAGCCGGAAATTCTGAGTACGCAGATTTCTTTCCCCAACCTTTCAGAAGGCTATGTAAAAATATGAGAATGGTATTTTTTCGAGTTTTTGAAAAATGCTAATTTCAATATTGCGCCTTCGTGCAGGTCTAGCCGAAAATTCTGAGTACGCAGATTTCTTTCCCCAACCTTTGAGAAGGCTATGTGAAAACATGGAAATGGTATTTTTTCGTGTTTTTGAAAAATGCTAATTTCAATATTGCGCCTTCGTGCAGGTCTAGCCGAGAATTCTGAGTACGCAGATTTCTTCTTTCAACCTTTGAGAAGGCTATGTGAAAATATGAGAATGGTAGTTTTTCGTGTTTTTGAAAAATGCTAATTTTAATATTGCGCCTTCGTGCAGGTCTAGCCGAGAATTCTGAGTACGTAGATTTCTTCTTTCAACCTTCGAGAAGGCTATGTGAAAATATGAGAATGGTATTTTTTCGTGTTTTTGAAAAATGCTAATATTATTTACCCTTGAGAAGGCTATGTGAAAATATGAGAATGGTATTTTTTCGTGTTTTAAAAAAATGCTAATATTAATATTGTGCCATCGTGCAGGTCTAGCCGAAAATTCTGAGTACGCAGATTTCTTTCCCCAACCTTTGAGAAGGCTATGTGAAAACATGGAAATGGTATTTTTTCGTGTTTTTGAAAAATGCTAATTTCAATATTGCGCCTTCGTGCAGGTCTAGCCGAGAATTCTGAGTACGCAGATTTCTTCTTTCAACCTTTGAGAAGGCTATGTGAAAATATGAGAATGGTATTTTTTCGTGTTTTTGAAAAATGCTAATATTATTTACCCTTGAGAAGGCTATGTGAAAATATGAGAATGGTATTTTTTCGTGTTTTAAAAAAATGCTAATATTAATATTGTGCCATCGTGCAGGTCTAGCCGAAAATTCTGAGTACGCAGATTTCTTTCCCCAACCTTTGAGAAGGCTATGTGAAAACATGGAAATGGTATTTTTTCGTGTTTTTGAAAAATGCTAATTTCAATATTGCGCCTTCGTGCAGGTCTAGCCGAGAATTCTGAGTACGCAGATTTCTTCTTTCAACCTTAGAGAAGGCTATGTGAAAATATGAGAATGGTATTTTTTCGTGTTTTTGAAAAATGCTAATATTAATTACCATTGAGAAGGCTATGTGAAAATATGAGAATGGTATTTTTTCGTGTTTTTAAAAAATGCTCATATTAATATTGTGCCATCGTGCAGGTCTAGCCGAAAATTCTGAGTACGCAGATTTCTTTCCCCAACCTTTGAGAAGGCTATGTGAAAATATGGAAATGGTATTTTTTCGTGTTTTTGAAAAATGCTAAGATTAATATTGCGCCATCGTGCAGGTCTAGCCGGAAATTCTGAGTGCGCAGATTTCTTCTTCCAACCTTTCAGAAGGCTATGTGAAAATATGAAAATGGTATATTTGCGTGTTTTTGAAAAATGCTAATATTAATATTGCGCCATCGTGCAGGTCTAGCCGAAAATTCTGAGTACGCAAATTTCTTTCCCCAACCTTTGAGAAGGCTATGTGAAAATATGGAAATGGTATTTTTTCGTGTTTTTGAAAAATGCTAATATTAATATTGCGCCATCGTGCAGGTCTAGCCGGAAATTCTGAGTACGCAGATTTCTTCTTCCAACCTTTCAGAAGGCTATGTGAAAATATGAAATTGGTATATTTGCGTGTTTTTGAAAAATGCTAATATTAATATTGCGCCATCGTGCAGGTCTAGCCGAAAATTCTGAGTACGCAAATTTCTTTCCCCAACCTTTGAGAAGGCTATGTGAAAATATGGAAATGGTATTTTTTCGTGTTTTTGAAAAATGCTAATATTAATATTTCGCCATCGTGCAGGTCTAGCCGGAAATTCTGAGTACGCAGATTTCTTCTTCCAACCTTTCAGAAGGCTATGTGAAAATATGAAATTGGTATATTTGCGTGTTTTTGAAAAATGCTAATATTAATATTGCGCCATCGTGCAGGTCTAGCCGAAAATTCTGAGTACGCAGATTTCTTTCCCCAACCTTTGAGAAGGCTATGTGAAAATATGGAAATGGTATTTTTTCGTGTTTTTGAAAAATGCTAAGATTAATATTGCGCCATCGTGCAGGTCTAGCCGGAAATTCTGAGTACGCAGATTTCTTTCCCCAACCTTTCAGAAGGCTATGTAAAAATATGAGAATGGTATTTTTTCGTGTTTTGAAAAATGCTAATTTCAATAATGCGCCTTCGTGCAGGTCTAGCCGAGAATTCTGAGTACGCAGATTTCTTCTTTCAACCTTTGAGAAGGCTATGTGAAAATATGAGAATGGTATTTTTTCGTGTTTTTGAAAAATGCTAATATTATTTACCCTTGAGAAGGCTATGTGAAAATATGAGAATGGTATTTTTTCGTGTTTTAAAAAAATGCTAATATTAATATTGTGCCATCGTGCAGGTCTAGCCGAAAATTCTGAGTACGCAGATTTCTTTCCCCAACCTTTGAGAAGGCTATGTGAAAACATGGAAATGGTATTTTTTCGTGTTTTTGAAAAATGCTAATTTCAATATTGCGCCTTCGTGCAGGTCTAGCCGAGAATTCTGAGTACGCAGATTTCTTCTTTCAACCTTAGAGAAGGCTATGTGAAAATATGAGAATGGTATTTTTTCGTGTTTTTGAAAAATGCTAATATTAATTACCATTGAGAAGGCTATGTGAAAATATGAGAATGGTATTTTTTCGTGTTTTTAAAAAATGCTCATATTAATATTGTGCCATCGTGCAGGTCTAGCCGAAAATTCTGAGTACGCAGATTTCTTTCCCCAACCTTTGAGAAGGCTATGTGAAAATATGGAAATGGTATTTTTTCGTGTTTTTGAAAAATGCTAAGATTAATATTGCGCCATCGTGCAGGTCTAGCCGGAAATTCTGAGTACGCAGATTTCTTCTTCCAACCTTTCAGAAGGCTATGTGAAAATATGAAATTGGTATATTTGCGTGTTTTCGAAAAATGCTAATATTAATATTGCGCCATCGTGCAGGTCTAGCCGAAAATTCTGAGTACGCAAATTTCTTTCCCCAACCTTTGAGAAGGCTATGCGAAAATATGGAAATGGTATTTTTTCGTGTTTTTGAAAAATGCTAATATTAATATTGCGCCATCGTGCAGGTCTAGCCGGAAATTCTGAGTACGCAGATTTCTTCTTCCAACCTTTCAGAAGGCTATGTGAAAATATGAAATTGGTATATTTGCGTGTTTTTGAAAAATGCTAATATTAATATTGCGCCATCGTGCAGGTCTAGCCGAAAATTCTGAGTACGCAAATTTCTTTCCCCAACCTTTGAGAAGGCTATGTGAAAATATGGAAATGGTATTTTTTCGTGTTTTTGAAAAATGCTAATATTAATATTTCGCCATCGTGCAGGTCTAGCCGGAAATTCTGAGTACGCAGATTTCTTCTTCCAACCTTTCAGAAGGCTATGTGAAAATATGAAATTGGTATATTTGCGTGTTTTTGAAAAATGCTAATATTAATATTGCGCCATCGTGCAGGTCTAGCCGAAAATTCTGAGTACGCAAATTTCTTTCCCCAACCTTTGAGAAGGCTATGTGAAAATATGAAATTGGTATTTTTTCGTGTTTTTGAAAAATGCTAATATTAATATTGCGCCATCGTGCAGGTCTAGCCGGAAATTCTGAGTACGCAGATTTCTTCTTCCAACCTTTCAGAAGGCTATGTGAAAATATGAAATTGGTATATTTGCGTGTTTTTGAAAAATGCTAATATTAATATTGCGCCATCGTGCAGGTCTAGCCGAAAATTCTGAGTACGCAAATTTCTTTCCCCAACCTTTGAGAAGGCTATGTGAAAATATGGAAATGGTATTTTTTCGTATTTTTGAAAAATGCTAATATTAATATTTCGCCATCGTGCAGGTCTAGCCGGAAATTCTGAGTACGCAGATTTCTTCTTCCAACCTTTCAGAAGGCTATGTGAAAATATGAAATTGGTATATTTGCGTGTTTTTGAAAAATGCTAATATTAATATTGCGCCATCGTGCAGGTCTAGCCGAAAATTCTGAGTACGCAAATTTCTTTCCCCAACCTTTGAGAAGGCTATGTGAAAATATGGAAATGGTATTTTTTCGTGTTTTTGAAAAATGCTAATATTAATATTGCGCCATCGTGCAGGTCTAGCCGGAAATTCTGAGTACGCAGATTTCTTCTTCCAACCTTTCAGAAGGCTATGTGAAAATATGAAATTGGTATATTTGCGTGTTTTTGAAAAATGCTAATATTAATATTGCGCCATCGTGCAGGTCTAGCCGAAAATTCTGAGTACGCAAATTTCTTTCCCCAACCTTTGAGAAGGCTATGTGAAAATATGGAAATGGTATTTTTTCGTGTTTTTGAAAAATGCTAATATTAATATTTCGCCATCGTGCAGGTCTAGCCGGAAATTCTGAGTACGCAGATTTCTTCTTCCAACCTTTCAGAAGGCTATGTGAAAATATGAAATTGGTATATTTGCGTGTTTTTGAAAAATGCTAATATTAATATTGCGCCATCGTGCAGGTCTAGCCGAAAATTCTGAGTACGCAGATTTCTTTCCCCAACCTTTGAGAAGGCTATGTGAAAATATGGAAATGGTATTTTTTCGTGTTTTTGAAAAATGCTAAGATTAATATTGCGCCATCGTGCAGGTCTAGCCGGAAATTCTGAGTACGCAGATTTCTTTCCCCAACCTTTCAGAAGGCTATGTAAAAATATGAGAATGGTATTTTTTCGTGTTTTTGAAAAATGCTAATTTTAATAATGCGCCTTCGTGCAGGTCTAGCCGAGAATTCTGAGTACGCAGATTTCTTCTTTCAACCTTTGAGAAGGCTATGTGAAAATATGAGAATGGTATTTTTTCGTGTTTTTGAAAAATGCTAATATTATTTACCCTTGAGAAGGCTATGTGAAAATATGAGAATGGTATTTTTTCGTGTTTTAAAAAAAATGCTAATATTAATATTGTGCCATCGTGCAGGTCTAGCCGAAAATTCTGAGTACGCAGATTTCTTTCCCCAACCTTTGAGAAGGCTATGTGAAAACATGGAAATGGTATTTTTTCGTGTTTTTGAAAAATGCTAATTTCAATATTGCGCCTTCGTGCAGGTCTAGCCGAGAATTCTGAGTACGCAGATTTCTTCTTTCAACCTTTGAGAAGGCTATGTGAAAATATGAGAATGGTATTTTTTCGTGTTTTTGAAAAATGCTAATATTATTTACCCTTGAGAAGGCTATGTGAAAATATGAGAATGGTATTTTTTCGTGTTTTAAAAAAATGCTAATATTAATATTGTGCCATCGTGCAGGTCTAGCCGAAAATTCTGAGTACGCAGATTTCTTTCCCCAACCTTTGAGAAGGCTATGTGAAAACATGGAAATGGTATTTTTTCGTGTTTTTGAAAAATGCTAATTTCAATATTGCGCCTTCGTGCAGGTCTAGCCGAGAATTCTGAGTACGCAGATTTCTTCTTTCAACCTTAGAGAAGGCTATGTGAAAATATGAGAATGGTATTTTTTCGTGTTTTTGAAAAATGCTAATATTAATTACCATTGAGAAGGCTATGTGAAAATATGAGAATGGTATTTTTTCGTGTTTTTAAAAAATGCTCATATTAATATTGTGCCATCGTGCAGGTCTAGCCGAAAATTCTGAGTACGCAGATTTCTTTCCCCAACCTTTGAGAAGGCTATGTGAAAATATGGAAATGGTATTTTTTCGTGTTTTTGAAAAATGCTAAGATTAATATTGCGCCATCGTGCAGGTCTAGCCGGAAATTCTGAGTACGCAGATTTCTTCTTCCAACCTTTCAGAAGGCTATGTGAAAATATGAAAATGGTATATTTGCGTGTTTTTGAAAAATGCTAATATTAATATTGCGCCATCGTGCAGGTCTAGCCGAAAATTCTGAGTACGCAAATTTCTTTCCCCAACCTTTGAGAAGGCTATGTGAAAATATGGAAATGGTATTTTTTCGTGTTTTTGAAAAATGCTAATATTAATATTGCGCCATCGTGCAGGTCTAGCCGGAAATTCTGAGTACGCAGATTTCTTCTTCCAACCTTTGAGAAGGCTATGTGAAAATATGAGAATGGTATTTTTTCGTGTTTTTGAAAACTGCTAATTTTAATATTGCGCCATCGTGCAGGTCTAGCCGGAAATTCTGAGTACGCAGATTTATTTCCCCAACCTTTCAGAAGGCTATGTGGAGACTTGAGAAAGGTATTTTTTCGTGTTTTTGAAAAATGGTAATTTTAATATTGCGCCATCGTGCAGGTCTAGCCGGAAATTCTGAGTACGCGGATTTCTTCTTCCAACCTTTCAGAAGGCTATGTGAAAATATGAAAATGGTATATTTGCGTGTTTTTGAAAAATGCTAATATTAATATTGCGCCATCGTGCAGGTCTAGCCGAAAATTCTGAGTACGCAGATTTCTTTTTCCAACCTTTCAGAAAGCTATGTGAAAATATGAAAATGGTATTTTTGAAAAATACAAATATTAATATTGCGCCATCGTGCAGGTCTAGCCGAAAATTCTGAGTACGCAGATTTCTTTCCCCAACCTTTGAGAAAGCTATGTGAAAATATGAGAATGGTATTTTTTCGTGTCTTTGAAAAATACTAATATTAATATTGCGCCATCGTGCAGGTCTAGCCGAAAATTCTGAGTACGCAAATTTCTTTCCCCAACCTTTGAGAAGGCTATGTGAAAATATGGAAATGGTATTTTTTCGTGTTTTTGAAAAATGCTAATATTAATATTGCGCCATCGTGCAGGTCTTGCCGGATATTCTGAGTACGCAGATTTCTTCTTCCAACCTTTCAGATGGCTATGTGAAAATATGAAAATGGTATATTTGCGTGTTTTTGAAAAATGCTAATATTAATATTGCGCCATCGTGCAGGTCTAGCCGGAAATTCTGAGTACGAGATTTCTTCTTCCAACCTCTCAGATGGCTATGTGAAAATATGAAAATGGTATATTTGCGTGTTTTTGAAAAATGCTAATATTAATATTGCGTCATCGTGCAGGTCTAGCCGAAAATCCTGAGTACGCAGATTTCTTTCCCCAACCTTTGAGAAGGCTATGTGAAAATATGAAAATGGTATTTTTGCGTGTTTTTGAAAAATACTAATATTAGTATTGCGCCATCGTGCAGGTCTAGCCGAAAATTCTGAGTACGCAGATTTCTTTCCCCAACCTTTGAGAAGGCTATGTGAAAATATGGAAATGGTATTTTTTCGTGTTTTTGAAAAATGCTAATATTAATATTGCGCCATCGTGCAGGTCTAGCCGGAAATTCTGAGTACGCAGATTTCTTTTTCCAACCTTTCAGAAGGCTATGTGAAAATATGAAAATGGTATATTTGCGTGTTTTTGAAAAATGCTAATATTAATATTGCGCCATCGTGCAGGTCTAGCCGGAAATTCTGAGTACGCAGATTTCTTCTTCCAACCTTTCAGAAGGCTATGTGAAAATATGAAAATGGTATATTTGCGTGTTTTTGAAAAATTCTAATATTAATATTGCGCCATCGTGCAGGTCTAGCCGAAAATTCTGAGTACGCAGATTTCGTTTTCCAACCTTTCAGAAAGCTATGTGAAAATATGAAAATGGTATTTTTGAAAAATACAAATATTAATATTGCGCCATCGTGCAGGTCTAGCCGAAAATTCTGAGTACGCAGATTTCTTTCCCCAACCTTTGAGAAGGCTATGTGAAAATATGGAAATGGTATTTTTTCGTGTTTTTGAAAAATGCTAATATTAATATTGCGCCATCGTGCAGGTCTAGCCGAAAATTCTGAGTACGCAAATTTCTTTCCCCAACCTTTGAGAAGGCTATGTGAAAATATGGAAATGGTATTTTTTCGTGTTTTTGAAAAATGCTAATATTAATATTGCGCCATCGTGCAGGTCTAGCCGAAAATTCTGAGTACGCGGATTTCTTCTTCCAACCTTTCAGAAGGCTATGTGAAAATATGAAAATGGTATATTTGCGTGTTTTTGAAAAATGCTAATATTAATATTGCGCCATCGTGCAGGTCTAGCCGGAAATTCTGAGTACGCATATTTCTTCTTCCAACCTTTCAAATGGCTATTTGAAAAATGCTAATATTAATATTGCGCCATCGTGCAGGTCTAGCCGAAAATTCTGAGTACGCAGATTTCTTTCCCCAACCTTTGAGAAAGCTATGTGAAAATATGAGAATGGTATATTTTCGTGTCTTTGAAAAATACTAATATTAATATTGCGCCATCGTGCAGGTCTAGCCGAAAATTCTGAGTACGCAAATTTCTTTCCCCAACCTTTGAGAAGGCTATGTGAAAATATGGAAATGGTATTTTTTCGTGTTTTTGAAAAATGCTAATATTAATATTGCGCCATCGTGCAGGTCTAGCCGGAAATTCTGAGTACCCAGATTTCTTTCCCCAACCTTTGAGAAGGCTATGTGAAAATATGAAAATGGTATTTTTGAAAAATACAAATATTAATATTGCGCCATCGTGCAGGTCTAGCCGAAAATTCTGAGTACGCAGATTTCTTTTTCCAACCTTTCAGAAGGCTATGTGAAAATATGAAAATGGTATATTTGCGTGTTTTTGAAAAATGCTAATATTAATATTGCGCCATCGTGCAGGTCTAGCCGGAAATTCTGAGTACGCAGATTTCTTCTTCCAACCTTTCAGAAGGCTATGTGAAAATATGAAAATGGTATATTTGCGTGTTTTTGAAAAATACTAATATTAATATTGCGCCATCGTGCAGGTCTAGCCGAAAATTCTGAGTACGCAGATTTCGTTTTCCAACCTTTCAGAAAGCTATGTGAAAATATGAAAATGGTATTTTTGAAAAATACAAATATTAATATTGCGCCATCGTGCAGGTCTAGCCGAAAATTCTGAGTACGCAGATTTCTTTCCCCAACCTTTGAGAAGGCTATGTGAAAATATGGAAATGGTATTTTTTCGTGTTTTTGAAAAATGCTAATATTAATATTGCGCCATCGTGCAGGTCTAGCCGAAAATTCTGAGTACGCAAATTTCTTTCCCCAACCTTTGAGAAGGCTATGTGAAAATATGGAAATGGTATTTTTTCGTGTTTTTGAAAAATGCTAATATTAATATTGCGCCATCGTGCAGGTCTAGCCGAAAATTCTGAGTACGCGGATTTCTTCTTCCAACCTTTCAGAAGGCTATGTGAAAATATGAAAATGGTATATTTGCGTGTTTTTGAAAAATGCTAATATTAATATTGCGCCATCGTGCAGGTCTAGCCGGAAATTCTGAGTACGCATATTTCTTCTTCCAACCTTTCAAATGGCTATTTGAAAAATGCTAATATTAATATTGCGCCATCGTGCAGGTCTAGCCGAAAATTCTGAGTACGCAGATTTCTTTCCCCAACCTTTGAGAAAGCTATGTGAAAATATGAGAATGGTATATTTTCGTGTCTTTGAAAAATACTAATATTAATATTGCGCCATCGTGCAGGTCTAGCCGAAAATTCTGAGTACGCAAATTTCTTTCCCCAACCTTTGAGAAGGCTATGTGAAAATATGGAAATGGTATTTTTTCGTGTTTTTGAAAAATGCTAATATTAATATTGCGCCATCGTGCAGGTCTAGCCGGAAATTCTGAGTACCCAGATTTCTTTCCCCAACCTTTGAGAAGGCTATGTGAAAATATGAAAATGGTATTTTTGAAAAATACAAATATTAATATTGCGCCATCGTGCAGGTCTAGCCGAAAATTCTGAGTACGCAGATTTCTTTCCCCAACCTTTGAGAAGGCTATGTGAAAATATGGAAATGGTATTTTTTCGTGTTTTTGAAAAATGCTAATATTAATATTGCGCCATCGTGCAGGTCTAGCCGAAAATTCTGAGTACGCAAATTTCTTTCCCCAACCTTTGAGATGGCTATGTGAAAATATGGAAATGGTATTTTTTCGTGTTTTTGAAAAATGCTAATATTAATATTGCGCCATCGTGCAGGTCTAGCCGAAAATTCTGAGTACGCAAATTTCTTTCCCCAACCTTTCAGAAAGCTATGTGAAAATATGAAAATGGTATTTTTGAAAAATACAAATATTAATATTGCGCCATCGTGCAGGTCTAGCCGAAAATTCTGAGTACGCAGATTTCTTTCCCCAACCTTTGAGAAGGCTATGTGAAAATATGGAAATGGTATTTTTTCGTGTTTTTGAAAAATGCTAATATTAATATTGCGCCATCGTGCAGGTCTAGCCGAAAATTCTGAGTACGCAAATTTCTTTCCCCAACCTTTGAGATGGCTATGTGAAAATATGGAAATGGTATTTTTTCGTGTTTTTGAAAAATGCTAATATTAATATTGCGCCATCGTGCAGGTCTAGCCGAAAATTCTGAGTACGCAGATTTCTTTTTCCAACCTTTCAGAAAGCTATGTGAAAATATGAAAATGGTATTTTTGAAAAATACAAATATTAATATTGCGCCATCGTGCAGGTCTAGCCGAAAATTCTGAGTACGCAGATTTCTTTCCCCAACCTTTGAGAAGGCTATGTGAAAATATGGAAATGGTATTTTTTCGTGTTTTTGAAAAATGCTAATATTAATATTGCGCCATCGTGCAGGTCTAGCCGAAAATTCTGAGTACGCAAATTTCTTTCCCTAACCTTTGAGAAGGCTATGTGAAAATATGGAAATGGTATTTTTTCGTGTTTTTGAAAAATGCTAATATTAATATTGCGCCATCGTGCAGGTCTAGCCGAAAATTCTGAGTACGCAAATTTCTTTCCCCAACCTTTGAGAAGGCTATGTGAAAATATGGAAATGGTATTTTTTCGTGTTTTTGAAAAATGCTAATATTAATATTGCGCCATCGTGCAGGTCTAGCCGAAAATTCTGAGTACGCAAATTTCTTTCCCCAACCTTTGAGAAGGCTATGTGAAAATATGGAAATGGTATTTTTTCGTGTTTTTGAAAAATGCTAATATTAATATTGCGCCATCGTGCAGGTCTAGCCGAAAATTCTGAGTACGCAGATTTCTTTCCCCAACCTTTGAGAAGGCTATGTGAAAATATGGAAATGGTATTTTTTCGTGTTTTTGAAAAATGCTAATATTAATATTGCGCCATCGTGCAGGTCTAGCCGAAAATTCTGAGTACGCAAATTTCTTTCCCCAACCTTTGAGAAGGCTATGTGAAAATATGGAAATGGTATTTTTTCGTGTTTTTGAAAAATGCTAATATTAATATTGCGCCATCGTGCAGGTCTAGCCGGAAATTCTGAGTACGCAGATTTCTTCTTCCAACCTTTCAGAAGGCTATGTGAAAATATGGAAATGGTATTTTTTCGTGTTTTTGAAAAATGCTAATATTAATATTGCGCCATCGTGCAGGTCTAGCCGGAAATTCTGAGTACGCAGATTTCTTCTTCCAACCTTTCAGAAGGCTATGTGAAAATATGAAAATGGTAGATTTGCGTGTTTTTGAAAAATGCTAATATTAATATTGCGCCATCGTGCAGGTCTAGCCGGAAATTCTGAGTACGCAGATTTCTTCTTCCAACCTTTCAGAAGGCTATGTGAAAATATGAGAATGGTATTTTTTCGTGTTTTTGAAAAATGCTAATATTAATATTGCGCCATCGTGCAGGTCTAGCCGGAAATTCTGAGTACGCAGATTTCTTCTTCCAACCTTTCAGAAGGCTATGTGAAAATATGAGAATGGTATTTTTGCGTGTTTTTGAAAAATACAAATATTAATATTGCGCCATCGTGCAGGTCTAGCCGGAAATTCTGAGTACGCAGATTTCTTCTTCCAACCTTTCAGAAGGCTATGTGAAAATATGAAAATGGTATATTTGCGTGTTTTTGAAAAATGCTAATATTAATATTGCGCCATCGTGCAGCTCTAACCGAAAACTCTGAGTTCGCAGATTTCTTCTTCCAACCTTTGAGAAGGCTATGTGAAAATATGGAAATGGTATTTTTTCGTGTTTTTGAAAAATGCTAATATTAATATTGCGCCATCGTGCAGGTCTAGCCGGAAATTCTGAGTACGCAGATTTCTTCTTCCAACCTTTCAGAAGGCTATGTGAAAATATGAGAATGGTATTTTTGCGTGTTTTTGAAAAATACTAATATTAATATTGCGCCATCGTGCAGGTCTAGCCGGAAATTCTGAGTACGCAGATTTCTTCTTCCAACCTTTCAGAAGGCTATGTGAAAATATGAGAATGGTATATTTTCGTGTTTTTGAAAAATGCTAATATTAATATTGCGCCATCGTGCAGGTCTAGCCGAAAATTCTGAGTACGCAGATTTCTTTCCCCAACCTATGAGAAGGCTATGTGAAAATATGGAAATGGTATTTTTTCGTGTTTTTGAAAAATGCTAATATTAATATTGCGCCATCGTGCAGGTCTAGCCGGAAATTCTGAGTACGCAGATTTCTTCTTCCAACCTTTCAGAAGGCTATGTGAAAATATGAGAATGGTATTTTTTCGTGTTTTTGAAAAATACAAATATTAATATTGCGCCATCGTGCAGGTCTAGCCGAAAATTCTGAGTACGCAAATTTCTTTCCCCAACCTTTCCGAAGGCTATGTGAAAATATGAGAATGGTATTTTTTCGTGTTTTTGAAAACTGCTAATTTTAATATTGCGCCATCGTGCAGGTCTAGCCGGAAATTCTGAGTACGCAGATTTATTTCCCCAACCTTTCAGAAGGCTATGTGGAGACTTGAGAAAGGTATTTTTTCGTGTTTTTGAAAAATGGTAATTTTAATATTGCGCCTTCGTGCAGGTCTAGCCGAAATTTCTGAGTACGCAGATTTCTTTCCCCAACCTTTCAGAAGGATATGTAAAAATATGAGAATGGTATTTTTTCGTGTTTTTGAAAAATGCTAATATTAATATTGCGCCATCGTGCAGGTCTAGCCGGAAATTCTGAGTACGCGGATTTCTTCTTCCAACCTTTCAGAAGGCTATGTGAAAATATGAAAATGGTATATTTGCGTGTTTTTGAAAAATGCTAATATTAATATTGCGCCATCGTGCAGGTCTAGCCGAAAATTCTGAGTACGCAAATTTCTTTCCCCAACCTTTGAGAAGGCTATGTGAAAATATGGAAATGGTATTTTTTCGTGTTTTTGAAAAATGCTAATATTAATATTGCGCCATCGTGCAGGTCTAGCCGGAAATTCTGAGTACGCAGATTTCTTCTTCCAACCTTTCAGAAGGCTATGTGAAAATATGAAAATGGTATATTTGCGTGTTTTTGAAAAATGCTAATATTAATATTGCGCCATCGTGCAGGTCTAACCGAAAACTCTGAGTTCGCAGATTTCTTCTTCCAACCTTTCAGAAGGCTATGTGAAAATATGAAAATGGTATATTTGCGTGTTTTTGAAAAATGCTAATATTAATATTGCGCCATCGTGCAGGTCTAGCCGGAAATTCTGAGTACGCAGATTTCTTCTTCCAACCTTTCAGAAGGCTATGTGAAAATATGAAAATGGTATATTTGCGTGTTTTTGAAAAATGCTAATATTAATATTGCGCCATCGTGCAGGTCTAACCGAAAACTCTGAGTTCGCAGATTTCTTTTTCCAACCTTTCAGAAAGCTATGTGAAAATATGAAAATGGTATTTTTGAAAAATACAAATATTAATATTGCGCCATCGTGCAGGTCTAGCCGAAAATTCTGAGTACGCAGATTTCTTTCCCCAACCTTTGAGAAGGCTATGTGAAAATATGGAAATGGTATTTTTTCGTGTTTTTGAAAAATGCTAATATTAATATTGCGCCATCGTGCAGGTCTAGCCGGAAATTCTGAGTACGCAGATTTCTTCTTCCAACCTTTCAGAAGGCTATGTGAAAATATGAAAATGGTATATTTGCGTGTTTTTGAAAAATGCTAATATTAATATTGCGCCATCGTGCAGGTCTAACCGAAAACTCTGAGTTCGCAGATTTCTTCTTCCAACCTTTCAGAAGGCTATGTGAAAATATGAAAATGGTATATTTGCGTGTTTTTGAAAAATGCTAATATTAATATTGCGCCATCGTGCAGCTCTAACCGAAAACTCTGAGTTCGCAGATTTCTTTCCCCAACCATTGAGAAGGCTATGTGAAAATATGGAAATGGTATTTTTTCGTGTTTTTGAAAAATGCTAATATTAATATTGCGCCATCGTGCAGGTCTAGCCGAAAATTCTGAGTACGCAAATTTCTCTCCCCAACCTTTGAGAAGGCTATGTGAAAATATGAAAATGGTATTTTTGCGTGTTTTTGAAAAATACTAATATTAATATTGCGCCATCGTGCAGGTCTAGCCGAAAATTCTGAGTACGCAGATTTCTTTTTCCAACCTTTCAGAAAGCTATGTGAAAATATGAAAATGGTATTTTTGAAAAATACAAATATTAATATTGCGCCATCGTGCAGGTCTAGCCGAAAATTCTGAGTACGCAGATTTCTTTCCCCAACCTTTGAGAAAGCTATGTGAAAATATGAGAATGGTATTTTTTCGTGTTTTTGAAAAATACTAATATTAATATTGCGCCATCGTGCAGGTCTAGCCGAAAATTCTGAGTACGCAGATTTCTTTTTCCAACCTTTCAGAAAGCTATGTGAAAATATGAAAATGGTATTTTTGAAAAATACAAATATTAATATTGCGCCATCGTGCAGGTCTAGCCGAAAATTCTGAGTACGCAGATTTCTTTCCCCAACCTATGAGAAGGCTATGTGAAAATATGAAAATGGTATTTTTTCGTGTTTTTGAAAAATGCTAATTTCAATATTGCGCCTTCGTGCAGGTCTAGCCGAGAATTCTGAGTACGCAGATTTCTTCTTTCAACCTTAGAGAAGGCTATGTGAAAATATGAGAATGGTATTTTTTCGTGTTTTTGAAAAATGCTAATATTAATTACCATTGAGAAGGCTATGTGAAAATATGAGAATGGTATTTTTTCGTGTTTTTAAAAACTGCTCATATTAATATTGTGCCATCGTGCAGGTCTAGCCGAAAATTCTGAGTACGCAGATTTCTTTCCCCAACCTTTGAGAAGGCTATGTGAAAATATGGAAATGGTATTTTTTCGTGTTTTTGAAAAATGCTAAGATTAATATTGCGCCATCGTGCAGGTCTAGCCGGAAATTCTGAGTACGCAAATTTCTTCTTCCAACCTTTCAGAAGGCTATGTGAAAATATGAAAATGGTATATTTGCGTGTTTTTGAAACATGCTAATATTAATATTGCGCCATCGTGCAGGTCTAGCCGAAAATTCTGAGTACGCAAATTTCTTTCCCCAACCTTTGAGAAGGCTATGTGAAAATATGGAAATGGTATTTTTTCGTGTTTTTGAAAAATGCTAATATTAATATTGCGCCATCGTGCAGGTCTAGCCGAAAATTCTGAGTACACAGATTTCTTTCCCCAACCTATGAGAAGGCTATGTGAAAATATGAAAATGGTATTTTTTCGTGTTTTTGAAAAATGCTAATATTAATATTGCGCCATCGTGCAGGTCTAGCCGAAAATTCTGAGTACGCAAATTTCTCTCCCCAACCTTTGAGAAGGCTATGTGAAATATGAAAATGGTATTTTTGCGTGTTTTTGAAAAATACTAATATTAATATTGCGCCATCGTGCAGGTCTTGCCGAAAATTCTGAGTACGCAGATTTCTTTTCCCAACCTTTGAGAAGGCTATGTGAAAATATGAGAATGGTATTTCTTCGTGTTTTCAAAAAATGCTTATATTAATATTGCGCCATCGTGCAGGTCTAGCCGAAAATTCTGAGTACGCAAATTTCTCTCCCCAACCTTTGAAAAGGCTATGTGAAAATATGAAAATGGTATTTTTGCGTGTTTTTGAAAAATACTAATATTAATATTGCGCCATCGTGCAGGTCTAGCCGAAAATTCTGAGTACGCAGATTTCTTTCCCCAACCTTTGAGAAAGCTATGTGAAAATATGAGAATGGTATTTTTTCGTGTTTTTGAAAAATACTAATATTAATATTGCGCCATCGTGCAGGTCTAGCCGGAAATTCTGAGTACGCAGATTTCTTTTTCCAACCTTTCAGAAAGCTATGTGAAAATATGAAAATGGTATTTTTGAAAAATACAAATATTAATATTGCGCCATCGTGCAGGTCTAGCCGAAAATTCTGAGTACGCAGATTTCTTTCCCCAACCTTTGAGAAGGCTATGTGAAAATATGGAAATGGTATTTTTTCGTGTTTTTGAAAAATGCTAATATTAATATTGCGCCATCGTGCAGGTCTAGCCGGAAATTCTGAGTACGCAGATTTCTTTTTCCAACCTTTCAGAAGGCTATGTGAAAATATGAAAATGGTATATTTGCGTGTTTTTGAAAAATGCTAATATTAATATTGCGCCATCGTGCAGGTCTAGCCGGAAATTCTGAGTACGCAGATTTCTTCTTCCAACCTTTCAGAAGGCTATGTGAAAATATGGAAATGGTATATTTGCGTGTTTTTGAAAAATGCTAATATTAATATTGCGCCATCGTGCAGGTCTAGCCGAAAATTCTGAGAACGCAGATTTCTTTCCCCAACCTTTGAGAAAGCTATGTGAAAATATGAGAATGGTATTTTTTCGTGTTTTTGAAAAATACTAATATTAATATTGCGCCATCGTGCAGGTCTAGCCGGAAATTCTGAGAACGCAGATTTCTTTTTCCAACCTTTCAGAAGGCTATGTGAAAATATGAAAATGGTATATTTGCGTGTTTTTGAAAAATGCTAATATTAATATTGCGCCATCGTGCAGGTCTAGCCGAAAATTCTGAGAACGCAGATTTCTTTCCCCAACCTTTGAGAAAGCTATGTGAAAATATGAGAATGGTATTTTTTCGTGTTTTTGAAAAATACTAATATTAATATTGCGCCATCGTGCAGGTCTAGCCGGAAATTCTGAGTACGCAGATTTCTTCTTCCAACCTTTCAGAAGGCTATGTGAAAATATGAAAATGGTATATTTGCGTGTTTTTGAAAAATGCTAATATTAATATTGCGCCATCGTGCAGGTCTAGCCGAAAATTCTGAGAACGCAGATTTCTTTCCCCAACCTTTGAGAAAGCTATGTGAAAATATGAGAATGGTATTTTTTCGTGTTTTTGAAAAATACTAATATTAATATTGCGCCATCGTGCAGGTCTAGCCGGAAATTCTGAGTACGCAGATTTCTTTCCCCAACCTTTGAGAAGGCTATGTGAAAATATGGAAATGGTATTTTTTCGTGTTTTTGAAAAATGCTAATATTAATATTGCGCCATCGTGCAGGTCTAGCCGGAAATTCTGAGTACGCAGATTTCTTCTTCCAACCTTTCAGAAGGCTATGTGAAAATATGAAAATGGTATATTTGCGTGTTTTTGAAAAATGCTAATATTAATATTGCGCCATCGTGCAGGTCTAGCCGGAAATTCTGAGTACGCAGATTTCTTCTTCCAACCTTTCAGAAGGCTATGTGAAAATATGAAAATGGTATATTTGCGTGTTTTTGAAAAATGCTAATATTAATATTGCGCCATCGTGCAGGTCTAGCCGAAAATTCTGAGTACGCAGATTTCTTTTTCCAACCTTTCAGAAAGCTATGTGAAAATATGAAAATGGTATTTTTGAAAAATACTAATATTAATATTGCGCCATCGTGCAGGTCTAGCCGGAAATTCTGAGTACCCAGATTTCTTTCCCCAACCTTTGAGAAGGCTATGTGAAAATATGGAAATGGTATTTTTTCGTGTTTTTGAAAAATGCTAATATTAATATTGCGCCATCGTGCAGGTCTAGCCGGAAATTCTGAGTACGCAGATTTCTTCTTCCAACCTTTCAGAAGGCTATGTGAAAATATGAAAATGGTATATTTGCGTGTTTTTGAAAAATGCTAATATTAATATTGCGCCATCGTGCAGGTCTAACCGAAAACTCTGAGTTCGCAGATTTCTTCTTCCAACCTTTCAGAAGGCTGTGTGAAAATATGAAAATGGTATATTTGCGTGTTTTTGAAAAATGCTAATATTAATATTGCGCCATCGTGCAGGTCTAACCGAAAACTCTGAGTTCGCAGATTTCTTTCCCCAACCTTTGAGAAGGCTATGTGAAAATATGGAAATGGTATTTTTTCGTGTTTTTTAAAAATGCTAATATTAATATTGCGCCATCGTGCAGGTCTAGCCGAAAATTCTGAGTACGCAAATTTCTCTCCCCAACCTTTGAGAAGGCTATGTGAAAATATGAAAATGGTATTTTTGCGTGTTTTTGAATAATACTAATATTAATATTGCGCCATCGTGCAGGTCTAGCCGAAAATTCTGAGTACGCAGATTTCTTTCCCCAACCTTTGAGAAAGCTATGTGAAAATATGAGAATGGTATTTTTTCGTGTTTTTGAAAAATACTAATATTAATATTGCGCCATCGTGCAGGTCTAGCCGAAAATTCTGAGTACGCAGATTTCTTTTTCCAACCTTTCAGAAAGCTATGTGAAAATATGAAAATGGTATTTTTGAAAAATACAAATATTAATATTGCGCCATCGTGCAGGTCTAGCCGAAAATTCTGAGTACGCAGATTTCTTTCCCCAACCTTTGAGAAGGCTATGTGAAAATATGGAAATGGTATTTTTTCGTGTTTTTGAAAAATGCTAATATTAATATTGCGCCATCGTGCAGGTCTAGCCGGAAATTCTGAGTACGCAGATTTCTTTTTCCAACCTTTCAGAAGGCTATGTGAAAATATGAAAATGGTATATTTGCGTGTTTTTGAAAAATGCTAATATTAATATTGCGCCATCGTGCAGGTCTAGCCGGAAATTCTGAGTACGCAGATTTCTTCTTCCAACCTTTCAGAAGGCTATGTGAAAATATGAAAATGGTATATTTGCGTGTTTTTGAAAAATGCTAATATTAATATTGCGCCATCGTGCAGGTCTAGCCGAAAATTCTGAGTACGCAGATTTCTTCTTCCAACCTTTCAGAAAGCTATGTGAAAATATGAAAATGGTATTTTTTCGTGTTTTTGAAAAATGCTAATATTAATATTGCGCCATCGTGCAGGTCTAGCCGAAAATTCTGAGTACGCAAATTTCTCTCCCCAACCTTTGAGAAGGCTATGTGAAAATATGAAAATGGTATTTTTGCGTGTTTTTGAAAAATACTAATATTAATATTGCGCCATCGTGCAGGTCTAGCCGAAAATTCTGAGTACGCAGATTTCTTTCCCCAACCTTTGAGAAAGCTATGTGAAAATATGAGAATGGTATTTTTTCGTGTTTTTGAAAAATACTAATATTAATATTGCGCCATCGTGCAGGTCTAGCCGAAAATTCTGAGTACGCAGATTTCTTTTTCCAACCTTTCAGAAAGCTATGTGAAAATATGGAAATGGTATTTTTTCGTGTTTTTGAAAAATGCTAATTTTAATATTGCGCCATCGTGCAGGTCTAGCCGAAAATTCTGAGTACGCAAATTTCTCTCCCCAACCTTTGAGAAGGCTATGTAAAAATATGAAAATGGTATTTTTGCGTGTTTTTGAAAAATACTAATATTAATATTGCGCCATCGTGCAGGTCTAGCCGAAAATTCTGAGTACGCAGATTTCTTTTTCCAACCTTTAAGAAAGCTATGTGAAAATATGGAAATGGTATTTTTTCGTGTTTTTGAAAAATGCTAATATTAATATTGCGCCATCGTGCAGGTCTAGCCGAAAATTCTGAGTACGCAAATTTCTCTCCCCAACCTTTGAGAAGGCTATGTGAAAATATGAAAATGGTATATTTGCGTGTTTTTGAAAAATGCTAATATTAATATTGCGCCATCGTGCAGGTCTAGCCGAAAATTCTGAGTACGCAGATTTCTTTTTCCAACCTTTCAGAAAGCTATGTGAAAATATGGAAATGGTATTTTTTCGTGTTTTTGAAAAATGCTAATATTAATATTGCGCCATCGTGCAGGTCTAGCCGAAAATTCTGAGTACGCAAATTTCTCTCCCCAACCTTTGAGAAGGCTATGTGAAAATATGAAAATGGTATTTTTGCGTGTTTTTGAAAAATACTAATATTAATATTGCGCCATCGTGCAGGTCTAGCCGAAAATTCTGAGTACGCAGATTTCTTTCCCCAACCTTTGAGAAAGCTATGTGAAAATATGAGAATGGTATTTTTTCGTGTTTTTGAAAAATACTAATATTAATATTGCGCCATCGTGCAGGTCTAGCCGAAAATTCTGAGTACGCAGATTTCTTTTTCCAACCTTTCAGAAAGCTATGTGAAAATATGAAAATGGTATTTTTGAAAAATACAAATATTAATATTGCGCCATCGTGCAGGTCTAGCCGAAAATTCTGAGTACGCAGATTTCTTTCCCCAACCTTTGAGAAGGCTATGTGAAAATATGGAAATGGTATTTTTTCGTGTTTTTGAAAAATGCTAATATTAATATTGCGCCATCGTGCAGGTCTAGCCGGAAATTCTGAGTACGCAGATTTCTTTTTCCAACCTTTCAGAAGGCTATGTGAAAATATGAAAATGGTATATTTGCGTGTTTTTGAAAAATGCTAATATTAATATTGCGCCATCGTGCAGGTCTAGCCGGAAATTCTGAGTACGCAGATTTCTTCTTCCAACCTTTCAGAAGGCTATGTGAAAATATGAAAATGGTATATTTGCGTGTTTTTGAAAAATGCTAATATTAATATTGCGCCATCGTGCAGGTCTAGCCGAAAATTCTGAGAACGCAGATTTCTTTCCCCAACCTTTGAGAAGGCTATGTGAAAATATGAGAATGGTATTTTTTCGTGTTTTTGAAAAATACTAATATTAATATTGCGCCATCGTGCAGGTCTAGCCGGAAATTCTGAGTACGCAGATTTCTTTTTCCAACCTTTCAGAAGGCTATGTGAAAATATGAAAATGGTATATTTGCGTGTTTTTGAAAAATGCTAATATTAATATTGCGCCATCGTGCAGGTCTAGCCGGAAATTCTGAGTACGCAGATTTCTTCTTCCAACCTTTCAGAAGGCTATGTGAAAATATGAAAATGGTATATTTGCGTGTTTTTGAAAAATGCTAATATTAATATTGCGCCATCGTGCAGGTCTAGCCGAAAATTCTGAGAACGCAGATTTCTTTTTCCAACCTTTCAGAAAGCTATGTGAAAATATGAAAATGGTATTTTTGAAAAATACTAATATTAATATTGCGCCATCGTGCAGGTCTAGCCGGAAATTCTGAGTACCCAGATTTCTTTCCCCAACCTTTGAGAAGGCTATGTGAAAATATGGAAATGGTATTTTTTCGTGTTTTTGAAAAATGCTAATATTAATATTGCGCCATCGTGCAGGTCTAGCCGGAAATTCTGAGTACCCAGATTTCTTTCCCCAACCTTTGAGAAGGCTATGTGAAAATATGGAAATGGTATTTTTTCGTGTTTTTGAAAAATGCTAATATTAATATTGCGCCATCGTGCAGGTCTAGCCGGAAATTCTGAGTACGCAGATTTCTTCTTCCAACCATTCAGAAGGCTATGTGAAAATATGGAAATGGTATTTTTTCGTGTTTTTGAAAAATGCTAATATTAATATTGCGCCATCGTGCAGGTCTAGCCGAAAATTCTGAGTACGCAGATTTCTTTCCCCAACCTTTGAGAAGGCTATGTGAAAATATGGAAATGGTATTTTTTCGTGTTTTTGGAAAATGCTAATATTAATATTGCGCCATCGTGCAGGTCTAGCCGGAAATTCTGAGTACGCAGATTTCTTCTTCCAACTTTTCAGAAGGCTATGTGAAAATATGAGAATGGTATTTTTGCGTGTTTTTGAAAAATACTAATATTAATATTGCGCCATCGTGCAGGTCTAGCCGGAAATTCTGAGTACGCAGATTTTTTTTCCCAACCTTTGAGAAGGCTATGTGAAAATATGAGAATGGTATTTTTGCGTGTTTTTGAAAAATACTAATATTAATATTGCGCCATCGTGCAGGTCTAGCCGGAAATTCTGAGTACGCGATTTCTTCTTCCAACCTTTCAGAAGGCTATGTGAAAATATGAGAATGGTATTTTTTCGTGTTTTTGAAAAATGCTAATAATAATATTGCGCCATCGTGCAGGTCTAGCCGAAAATTCTGAGTACGCAAATTTCTTTCCCCAACCTATGAGAAGGCTATGTGAAAATATGAGAATGGTATTTTTTCGTGTTTTTGAAAACTGCTAATTTTAATATTGCGCCATCGTGCAGGTCTAGCCGGAAATTCTGAGTACGCAGATTTCTTTTTCCAACCTTTCAGAAGGCTATGTGAAAATATGAAAATGGTATATTTGCGTGTTTTGAAAAATGCTAATATTAATATTGCGCCATCGTGCAGGTCTAGCCGGAAATTCTGAGTACGCAGATTTCTTCTTCCAACCTTTCAGAAGGCTATGTGAAAATATGAAAATGGTATATTTGCGTGTTTTTGAAAAATGCTAATATTAATATTGCGCCATCGTGCAGGTCTAGCCGAAAATTCCGAGAACGCAGATTTCTTTCCCCAACCTTTGAGAAGGCTATGTGAAAATATGAGAATGGTATTTTTTCGTGTTTTTGAAAAATGCTAATATTAATATTGCGCCATCGTGCAGGTCTAGCCGGAAATTCTGAGTACGCAGATTTCTTTTTCCAACCTTTCAGAAGGCTATGTGAAAATATGAAAATGGTATATTTGCGTGTTTTTGAAAAATGCTAATATTAATATTGCGCCATCGTGCAGGTCTAGCCGGAAATTCTGAGTACGCAGATTTCTTCTTCCAACCTTTCAGAAGGCTATGTGAAAATATGAAAATGGTATATTTGCGTGTTTTTGAAAAATGCTAATATTAATATTGCGCCATCGTGCAGGTCTAGCCGAAAATTCTGAGTACGCAAATTTCTTTTTCCAACCTTTCAGAAAGCTATGTGAAAATATGAAAATGGTATATTTGCGTGTTTTAGAAAAATGCTAATATTAATATTGCGCCATCGTGCAGGTCTAGCCGGAAATTCTGAGTACGCAGATTTCTTTCCCCAACCTTTGAGAAGGCTATGTGAAAATATGAGAATGGTATTTTTTCGTGTTTTTGAAAAATGCTAATATTAATATTGCGCCATCGTGCAGGTCTAGCCGGAAATTCTGAGTACGCAGATTTCTTTTTCCAACCTTTCAGAAGGCTATGTGAAAATATGAAAATGGTATATTTGCGTGTTTTTGAAAAATGCTAATATTAATATTGCGCCATCGTGCAGGTCTAGCCGGAAATTCTGAGTACGCAGATTTCTTTTTCCAACCTTTCAGAAGGCTATGTGAAAATATGAAAATGGTATATTTGCGTGTTTTTGAAAAATGCTAATATTAATATTGCGCCATCGTGCAGGTCTAGCCGGAAATTCTGAGTACGCAAATTTCTTTTTCCAACCTTTCAGAAAGCTATGTGAAAATATGAAAATGGTATATTTGCGTGTTTTTGAAAAATGCTAATATTAATATTGCGCCATCGTGCAGGTCTAGCCGGAAATTCTGAGTACGCAGATTTCTTCTTCCAACCTTTCAGAAGGCTATGTGAAAATATGAGAATGGTATTTTTTCGTGTTTTTGAAAAATGCTAATATTAATATTGCGCCATCGTGCAGGTCTAGCCGGAAATTCTGAGTACGCAGATTTCTTTTTCCAACCTTTCAGAAGGCTATGTGAAAATATGAAAATGGTATATTTGCGTGTTTTTGAAAAATGCTAATATTAATATTGCGCCATCGTGCAGGTCTAGCCGGAAATTCTGAGTACGCAAATTTCTTCTTCCAACCTTTCAGAAGGCTATGTGAAAATATGAAAATGGTATATTTGCGTGTTTTTGAAAAATGCTAATATTAATATTGCGCCATCGTGCAGGTCTAGCCGAAAATTCTGAGTACGCAAATTTCTTTTTCCAACCTTTCAGAAAGCTATGTGAAAATATGAAAATGGTATTTTTGAAAAATACTAATATTAATATTGCGCCATCGTGCAGGTCTAGCCGGAAATTCTGAGTACCCAGATTTCTTTCCCCAACCTTTGAGAAGGCTATGTGAAAATATGGAAATGGTATTTTTTCGTGTTTTTGAAAAATGCTAATATTAATATTGCGCCATCGTGCAGGTCTAGCCGGAAATTCTGAGTACCCAGATTTCTTTCCCCAACCTTTGAGAAGGCTATGTGAAAATATGGAAATGGTATTTTTTCGTGTTTTTGAAAAATGCTAATATTAATATTGCGCCATCGTGCAGGTCTAGCCGGAAATTCTGAGTACGCAGATTTCTTCTTCCAACCTTTCAGAAGGCTATGTGAAAATATGGAAATGGTATTTTTTCGTGTTTTTGAAAAATGCTAATATTAATATTGCGCCATCGTGCAGGTCTAGCCGGAAATTCTGAGTACGCAGATTTCTTTTTCCAACCTTTCAGATGGCTATGTGAAAATATGAAAATGGTATATTTGCGTGTTTTTGAAAAATGCTAATATTAATATTGCGCCATCGTGCAGGTCTAGCCGAAAATTCTGAGAACACAGATTTCTTTCCCCAACCTTTGAGAAGGCTATGTGAAAATATGAGAATGGTATTTTTTCGTGTTTTTGAAAAATACTAATATTAATATTGCGCCATCGTGCAGGTCTAGCCGGAAATTCTGAGTACGCAGATTTCTTTTTCCAACCTTTCAGAAGGCTATGTGAAAATATGAAAATGGTATATTTGCGTGTTTTTGAAAAATGCTAATATTAATATTGCGCCATCGTGCAGGTCTAGCCGGAAATTCTGAGTACGCAGATTTCTTCTTCCAACCTTTCAGAAGGCTATGTGAAAATATGAAAATGGTATATTTGCGTGTTTTTGAAAAATGCTAATATTAATATTGCGCCATCGTGCAGGTCTAGCCGAAAATTCTGAGTACGCAGATTTCTTTTTCCAACCTTTCAGAAAGCTATGTGAAAATATGAAAATGGTATTTTTGAAAAATACTAATATTAATATTGCGCCATCGTGCAGGTCTAGCCGGAAATTCTGAGTACCCAGATTTCTTTCCCCAACCTTTGAGAAGGCTATGTGAAAATATGGAAATGGTATTTTTTCGTGTTTTTGAAAAATGCTAATATTAATATTGCGCCATCGTGCAGGTCAAGCCGGAAATTCTGAGTACGCAGATTTCTTCTTCCAACCTTTCAGAAGGCTATGTGAAAATATGAAAATTGTATATTTGCGTGTTTTTGAAAAATGCTAATATTAATATTGCGCCATCGTGCAGGTCTAGCCGAAAATTCTGAGTACGCAGATTTCTTTCCCCAACCTTTGAGAAGGCTATGTGAAAATATGGAAATGGTATTTTTTCGTGTTTTTGAAAAATGCTAATATTAATATTGCGCCATCGTGCAGGTCTAGCCGGAAATTCTGAGTACCCAGATTTCTTTCCCCAACCTTTGAGAAGGCTATGTGAAAATATGGAAATGGTATTTTTTCGTGTTTTTGAAAAATGCTAATATTAATATTGCGCCATCGTGCAGGTCAAGCCGGAAATTCTGAGTACGCAGATTTCTTCTTCCAACCTTTCAGAAGGCTATGTGAAAATATGAAAATTGTATATTTGCGTGTTTTTGAAAAATGCTAATATTAATATTGCGCCATCGTGCAGGTCTAGCCGAAAATTCTGAGTACGCAAATTTCTTTCCCCAACCTTTGAGAAGGCTATGTGAAAATATGGAAATGGTATTTTTTCGTGTTTTTGAAAAATGCTAATATTAATATTGCGCCATCGTGCAGGTCTAGCCGGAAATTCTGAGTACCCAGATTTCTTTCCCCAACCTTTGAGAAGGCTATGTGAAAATATGGAAATGGTATTTTTTCGTGTTTTTGAAAAATGCTAATATTAATATTGCGCCATCGTGCAGGTCTAGCCGAAAATTCTGAGTACGCAAATTTCTTTCCCCAACCTTTGAGAAGGCTATGTGAAAATATGGAAATGGTATTTTTTCGTGTTTTTGAAAAATGCTAATATTAATATTGCGCCATCGTGCAGGTCTAGCCGGAAATTCTGAGTACCCAGATTTCTTTCCCCAACCTTTGAGAAGGCTATGTGAAAATATGGAAATGGTATTTTTTCGTGTTTTTGAAAAATGCTAATATTAATATTGCGCCATCGTGCAGGTCAAGCCGGAAATTCTGAGTACGCAGATTTCTTCTTCCAACCTTTCAGAAGGCTATGTGAAAATATGAAAATTGTATATTTGCGTGTTTTTGAAAAATGCTAATATTAATATTGCGCCATCGTGCAGGTCTAGCCGAAAATTCTGAGTACGCAAATTTCTTTCCCCAACCTTTGAGAAGGCTATGTGAAAATATGGAAATGGTATTTTTTCGTGTTTTTGAAAAATGCTAATATTAATATTGCGCCATCGTGCAGGTCTAGCCGGAAATTCTGAGTACGCAGATTTCTTCTTCCAACCTTTCAGAAGGCTATGTGAAAATATGAAATTGGTATATTTGCGTGTTTTTGAAAAATGCTAATATTAATATTGCGCCATCGTGCTGGTCTAGCCGGAAATTCTGAGTACGCAGATTTCTTCTTCCAACCTTTCAGAAGGCTATGTGAAAATATGAAAATGGTATATTTGCGTGTTTTTGAAAAATGCTAATATTAATATTGCGCCATCGTGCAGGTCTAGCCGAAAATTCTGAGTACGCAGATTTCTTTTTCCAACCTTTCAGAAAGCTATGTGAAAATATGAAAATGGTATTTTTGAAAAATACTAATATTAATATTGCGCCATCGTGCAGGTCTAGCCGGAAATTCTGAGTACCCAGATTTCTTTCCCCAACCTTTGAGAAGGCTATGTGAAAATATGGAAATGGTATTTTTTCGTGTTTTTGAAAAATGCTAATATTAATATTGCGCCATCGTGCAGGTCAAGCCGGAAATTCTGAGTACGCAGATTTCTTCTTCCAACCTTTCAGAAGGCTATGTGAAAATATGAAAATTGTATATTTGCGTGTTTTTGAAAAATGCTAATATTAATATTGCGCCATCGTGCAGGTCTAGCCGAAAATTCTGAGTACGCAAATTTCTTTCCCCAACCTTTGAGAAGGCTATGTGAAAATATGGAAATGGTATTTTTTCGTGTTTTTGAAAAATGCTAATATTAATATTGCGCCATCGTGCAGGTCTAGCCGGAAATTCTGAGTACGCAGATTTCTTCTTCCAACCTTTCAGAAGGCTATGTGAAAATATGAAATTGGTATATTTGCGTGTTTTTGAAAAATGCTAATATTAATATTGCGCCATCGTGCAGGTCTAGCCGGAAATTCTGAGTACGCAGATTTCTTCTTCCAACCTTTCAGAAGGCTATGTGAAAATATGAAAATGGTATATTTGCGTGTTTTTGAAAAATGCTAATATTAATATTGCGCCATCGTGCAGGTCTAGCCGAAAATTCTGAGTACGCAGATTTCTTTTTCCAACCTTTCAGAAAGCTATGTGAAAATATGAAAATGGTATTTTTGAAAAATACTAATATTAATATTGCGCCATCGTGCAGGTCTAGCCGGAAATTCTGAGTACCCAGATTTCTTTCCCCAACCTTTGAGAAGGCTATGTGAAAATATGGAAATGGTATTTTTTCGTGTTTTTGAAAAATGCTAATATTAATATTGCGCCATCGTGCAGGTCAAGCCGGAAATTCTGAGTACGCAGATTTCTTCTTCCAACCTTTCAGAAGGCTATGTGAAAATATGAAAATTGTATATTTGCGTGTTTTTGAAAAATGCTAATATTAATATTGCGCCATCGTGCAGGTCTAGCCGAAAATTCTGAGTACGCAGATTTCTTTCCCCAACCTTTGAGAAGGCTATGTGAAAATATGGAAATGGTATTTTTTCGTGTTTTTGAAAAATGCTAATATTAATATTGCGCCATCGTGCAGGTCTAGCCGGAAATTCTGAGTACGCAGATTTCTTCTTCCAACCTTTCAGAAGGCTATGTGAAAATATGAAAATTGTATATTTGCGTGTTTTTGAAAAATGCTAATATTAATATTGCGCCATCGTGCAGGTCTAGCCGAAAATTCTGAGTACGCAGATTTCTTTCCCCAACCTTTGAGAAGGCTATGTGAAAATATGGAAATGGTATTTTTTCGTGTTTTTGAAAAATGCTAATATTAATATTGCGCCATCGTGCAGGTCTAGCCGGAAATTCTGAGTACCCAGATTTCTTTCCCCAACCTTTGAGAAGGCTATGTGAAAATATGGAAATGGTATTTTTTCGTGTTTTTGAAAAATGCTAATATTAATATTGCGCCATCGTGCAGGTCTAGCCGGAAATTCTGAGTACGCAGATTTCTTCTTCCAACCTTTCAGAAGGCTATGTGAAAATATGAAATTGGTATATTTGCGTGTTTTTGAAAAATGCTAATATTAATATTGCGCCATCGTGCAGGTCTAGCCGAAAATTCTGAGTACGCAGATTTCTTTCCCCAACCTTTGAGAAGGCTATGTGAAAATATGGAAATGGTATTTTTTCGTGTTTTTGAAAAATGCTAATATTAATATTGCGCCATCGTGCAGGTCTAGCCGGAAATTCTGAGTACCCAGATTTCTTTCCCCAACCTTTGAGAAGGCTATGTGAAAATATGGAAATGGTATTTTTTCGTGTTTTTGAAAAATGCTAATATTAATATTGCGCCATCGTGCAGGTCAAGCCGGAAATTCTGAGTACGCAGATTTCTTCTTCCAACCTTTCAGAAGGCTATGTGAAAATATGAAAATTGTATATTTGCGTGTTTTTGAAAAATGCTAATATTAATATTGCGCCATCGTGCAGGTCTAGCCGAAAATTCTGAGTACGCAAATTTCTTTCCCCAACCTTTGAGAAGGCTATGTGAAAATATGGAAATGGTATTTTTTCGTGTTTTTGAAAAATGCTAATATTAATATTGCGCCATCGTGCAGGTCTAGCCGGAAATTCTGAGTACCCAGATTTCTTTCCCCAACCTTTGAGAAGGCTATGTGAAAATATGGAAATGGTATTTTTTCGTGTTTTTGAAAAATGCTAATATTAATATTGCGCCATCGTGCAGGTCTAGCCGAAAATTCTGAGTACGCAAATTTCTTTCCCCAACCTTTGAGAAGGCTATGTGAAAATATGGAAATGGTATTTTTTCGTGTTTTTGAAAAATGCTAATATTAATATTGCGCCATCGTGCAGGTCTAGCCGGAAATTCTGAGTACCCAGATTTCTTTCCCCAACCTTTGAGAAGGCTATGTGAAAATATGGAAATGGTATTTTTTCGTGTTTTTGAAAAATGCTAATATTAATATTGCGCCATCGTGCAGGTCAAGCCGGAAATTCTGAGTACGCAGATTTCTTCTTCCAACCTTTCAGAAGGCTATGTGAAAATATGAAAATTGTATATTTGCGTGTTTTTGAAAAATGCTAATATTAATATTGCGCCATCGTGCAGGTCTAGCCGAAAATTCTGAGTACGCAAATTTCTTTCCCCAACCTTTGAGAAGGCTATGTGAAAATATGGAAATGGTATTTTTTCGTGTTTTTGAAAAATGCTAATATTAATATTGCGCCATCGTGCAGGTCTAGCCGGAAATTCTGAGTACGCAGATTTCTTCTTCCAACCTTTCAGAAGGCTATGTGAAAATATGAAATTGGTATATTTGCGTGTTTTTGAAAAATGCTAATATTAATATTGCGCCATCGTGCTGGTCTAGCCGGAAATTCTGAGTACGCAGATTTCTTCTTCCAACCTTTCAGAAGGCTATGTGAAAATATGAAAATGGTATATTTGCGTGTTTTTGAAAAATGCTAATATTAATATTGCGCCATCGTGCAGGTCTAGCCGAAAATTCTGAGTACGCAGATTTCTTTTTCCAACCTTTCAGAAAGCTATGTGAAAATATGAAAATGGTATTTTTGAAAAATACTAATATTAATATTGCGCCATCGTGCAGGTCTAGCCGGAAATTCTGAGTACCCAGATTTCTTTCCCCAACCTTTGAGAAGGCTATGTGAAAATATGGAAATGGTATTTTTTCGTGTTTTTGAAAAATGCTAATATTAATATTGCGCCATCGTGCAGGTCAAGCCGGAAATTCTGAGTACGCAGATTTCTTCTTCCAACCTTTCAGAAGGCTATGTGAAAATATGAAAATTGTATATTTGCGTGTTTTTGAAAAATGCTAATATTAATATTGCGCCATCGTGCAGGTCTAGCCGAAAATTCTGAGTACGCAAATTTCTTTCCCCAACCTTTGAGAAGGCTATGTGAAAATATGGAAATGGTATTTTTTCGTGTTTTTGAAAAATGCTAATATTAATATTGCGCCATCGTGCAGGTCTAGCCGGAAATTCTGAGTACGCAGATTTCTTCTTCCAACCTTTCAGAAGGCTATGTGAAAATATGAAATTGGTATATTTGCGTGTTTTTGAAAAATGCTAATATTAATATTGCGCCATCGTGCAGGTCTAGCCGGAAATTCTGAGTACGCAGATTTCTTCTTCCAACCTTTCAGAAGGCTATGTGAAAATATGAAAATGGTATATTTGCGTGTTTTTGAAAAATGCTAATATTAATATTGCGCCATCGTGCAGGTCTAGCCGAAAATTCTGAGTACGCAGATTTCTTTTTCCAACCTTTCAGAAAGCTATGTGAAAATATGAAAATGGTATTTTTGAAAAATACTAATATTAATATTGCGCCATCGTGCAGGTCTAGCCGGAAATTCTGAGTACCCAGATTTCTTTCCCCAACCTTTGAGAAGGCTATGTGAAAATATGGAAATGGTATTTTTTCGTGTTTTTGAAAAATGCTAATATTAATATTGCGCCATCGTGCAGGTCAAGCCGGAAATTCTGAGTACGCAGATTTCTTCTTCCAACCTTTCAGAAGGCTATGTGAAAATATGAAAATTGTATATTTGCGTGTTTTTGAAAAATGCTAATATTAATATTGCGCCATCGTGCAGGTCTAGCCGAAAATTCTGAGTACGCAGATTTCTTTCCCCAACCTTTGAGAAGGCTATGTGAAAATATGGAAATGGTATTTTTTCGTGTTTTTGAAAAATGCTAATATTAATATTGCGCCATCGTGCAGGTCTAGCCGGAAATTCTGAGTACGCAGATTTCTTCTTCCAACCTTTCAGAAGGCTATGTGAAAATATGAAAATTGTATATTTGCGTGTTTTTGAAAAATGCTAATATTAATATTGCGCCATCGTGCAGGTCTAGCCGAAAATTCTGAGTACGCAGATTTCTTTCCCCAACCTTTGAGAAGGCTATGTGAAAATATGGAAATGGTATTTTTTCGTGTTTTTGAAAAATGCTAATATTAATATTGCGCCATCGTGCAGGTCTAGCCGGAAATTCTGAGTACCCAGATTTCTTTCCCCAACCTTTGAGAAGGCTATGTGAAAATATGGAAATGGTATTTTTTCGTGTTTTTGAAAAATGCTAATATTAATATTGCGCCATCGTGCAGGTCTAGCCGGAAATTCTGAGTACGCAGATTTCTTCTTCCAACCTTTCAGAAGGCTATGTGAAAATATGAAATTGGTATATTTGCGTGTTTTTGAAAAATGCTAATATTAATATTGCGCCATCGTGCAGGTCTAGCCGAAAATTCTGAGTACGCAGATTTCTTTCCCCAACCTTTGAGAAGGCTATGTGAAAATATGGAAATGGTATTTTTTCGTGTTTTTGAAAAATGCTAATATTAATATTGCGCCATCGTGCAGGTCTAGCCGGAAATTCTGAGTACCCAGATTTCTTTCCCCAACCTTTGAGAAGGCTATGTGAAAATATGGAAATGGTATTTTTTCGTGTTTTTGAAAAATGCTAATATTAATATTGCGCCATCGTGCAGGTCAAGCCGGAAATTCTGAGTACGCAGATTTCTTCTTCCAACCTTTCAGAAGGCTATGTGAAAATATGAAAATTGTATATTTGCGTGTTTTTGAAAAATGCTAATATTAATATTGCGCCATCGTGCAGGTCTAGCCGAAAATTCTGAGTACGCAAATTTCTTTCCCCAACCTTTGAGAAGGCTATGTGAAAATATGGAAATGGTATTTTTTCGTGTTTTTGAAAAATGCTAATATTAATATTGCGCCATCGTGCAGGTCTAGCCGGAAATTCTGAGTACGCAGATTTCTTCTTCCAACCTTTCAGAAGGCTATGTGAAAATATGAAAATGGTATATTTGCGTGTTTTTGAAAAATGCTAATATTAATATTGCGCCATCGTGCAGGTCTAGCCGGAAATTCTGAGTACGCAGATTTCTTCTTCCAACCTTTCAGAAGGCTATGTGAAAATATGAAAATGGTATATTTGCGTGTTTTTGAAAAATGCTAATATTAATATTGCGCCATCGTGCAGGTCTAGCCGAAAATTCTGAGTACACAGATTTCTTTCCCCAACCTATGAGAAGGCTATGTGAAAATATGAAAATGGTATTTTTTCGTGTTTATGAAAAATGCTAATATTAATATTGCGCCATCGTGCAGGTCTAGCCGAAAATTCTGAGTACGCAAATTTCTCTCCCCAACCTTTGAGAAGGCTATGTGAAAATATGAAAATGGTATTTTTGCGTGTTTTTGAAAAATACTAATATTAATATTGCGCCATCGTGCAGGTCTAGCCGGAAATTCTGAGTACGCAGATTTCTTCTTCCAACCTTTCAGAAGGCTATGTGAAAATATGGAAATGGTATTTTTTCGTGTTTTTGAAAAATGCTAATATTAATATTGCGCCATCGTGCAGGTCTAGCCGGAAATTCTGAGTACGCAGATTTCTTTTTCCAACCTTTCAGATGGCTATGTGAAAATATGAAAATGGTATATTTGCGTGTTTTTGAAAAATGCTAATATTAATATTGCGCCATCGTGCAGGTCTAGCCGAAAATTCTGAGAACGCAGATTTCTTTCCCCAACCTTTGAGAAGGCTATGTGAAAATATGGAAATGGTATTTTTTCGTGTTTTTGAAAAATGCTAATATTAATATTGCGCCATCGTGCAGGTCTAGCCGGAAATTCTGAGTACCCAGATTTCTTTCCCCAACCTTTGAGAAGGCTATGTGAAAATATGGAAATGGTATTTTTTCGTGTTTTTGAAAAATGCTAATATTAATATTGCGCCATCGTGCAGGTCTAGCCGGAAATTCTGAGTACGCAGATTTCTTCTTCCAACCTTTCAGAAGGCTATGTGAAAATATGGAAATGGTATTTTTTCGTGTTTTTGAAAAATGCTAATATTAATATTGCGCCATCGTGCAGGTCTAGCCGGAAATTCTGAGTACGCAGATTTCTTCTTCCAACCTTTCAGAAGGCTATGTGAAAATATGAAAATGGTATATTTGCGTGTTTTTGAAAAATGCTAATATTAATATTGCGCCATCGTGCAGGTCTAGCCGAAAATTCTGAGTACGCAAATTTCTTTTTCCAACCTTTCAGAAAGCTATGTGAAAATATGAAAATGGTATTTTTGAAAAATACTAATATTAATATTGCGCCATCGTGCAGGTCTAGCCGGAAATTCTGAGTACCCAGATTTCTTTCCCCAACCTTTGAGAAGGCTATGTGAAAATATGGAAATGGTATTTTTTCGTGTTTTTGAAAAATGCTAATATTAATATTGCGCCATCGTGCAGGTCTAGCCGGAAATTCTGAGTACCCAGATTTCTTTCCCCAACCTTTGAGAAGGCTATGTGAAAATATGGAAATGGTATTTTTTCGTGTTTTTGAAAAATGCTAATATTAATATTGCGCCATCGTGCAGGTCTAGCCGGAAATTCTGAGTACGCAGATTTCTTCTTCCAACCTTTCAGAAGGCTATGTGAAAATATGGAAATGGTATTTTTTCGTGTTTTTGAAAAATGCTAATATTAATATTGCGCCATCGTGCAGGTCTAGCCGGAAATTCTGAGTACGCAGATTTCTTTTTCCAACCTTTCAGATGGCTATGTGAAAATATGAAAATGGTATATTTGCGTGTTTTTGAAAAATGCTAATATTAATATTGCGCCATCGTGCAGGTCTAGCCGAAAATTCTGAGAACGCAGATTTCTTTCCCCAACCTTTGAGAAGGCTATGTGAAAATATGAGAATGGTATTTTTTCGTGTTTTTGAAAAATACTAATATTAATATTGCGCCATCGTGCAGGTCTAGCCGGAAATTCTGAGTACGCAGATTTCTTTTTCCAACCTTTCAGAAGGCTATGTGAAAATATGAAAATGGTATATTTGCGTGTTTTTGAAAAATGCTAATATTAATATTGCGCCATCGTGCAGGTCTAGCCGGAAATTCTGAGTACGCAGATTTCTTCTTCCAACCTTTCAGAAGGCTATGTGAAAATATGAAAATGGTATATTTGCGTGTTTTTGAAAAATGCTAATATTAATATTGCGCCATCGTGCAGGTCTAGCCGAAAATTCTGAGTACGCAGATTTCTTTTTCCAACCTTTCAGAAAGCTATGTGAAAATATGAAAATGGTATTTTTGAAAAATACTAATATTAATATTGCGCCATCGTGCAGGTCTAGCCGGAAATTCTGAGTACCCAGATTTCTTTCCCCAACCTTTGAGAAGGCTATGTGAAAATATGGAAATGGTATTTTTTCGTGTTTTTGAAAAATGCTAATATTAATATTGCGCCATCGTGCAGGTCAAGCCGGAAATTCTGAGTACGCAGATTTCTTCTTCCAACCTTTCAGAAGGCTATGTGAAAATATGAAAATTGTATATTTGCGTGTTTTTGAAAAATGCTAATATTAATATTGCGCCATCGTGCAGGTCTAGCCGAAAATTCTGAGTACGCAGATTTCTTTCCCCAACCTTTGAGAAGGCTATGTGAAAATATGGAAATGGTATTTTTTCGTGTTTTTGAAAAATGCTAATATTAATATTGCGCCATCGTGCAGGTCTAGCCGGAAATTCTAAGTACCCAGATTTCTTTCCCCAACCTTTGAGAAGGCTATGTGAAAATATGGAAATGGTATTTTTTCGTGTTTTTGAAAAATGCTAATATTAATATTGCGCCATCGTGCAGGTCAAGCCGGAAATTCTGAGTACGCAGATTTCTTCTTCCAACCTTTCAGAAGGCTATGTGAAAATATGAAAATTGTATATTTGCGTGTTTTTGAAAAATGCTAATATTAATATTGCGCCATCGTGCAGGTCTAGCCGAAAATTCTGAGTACGCAAATTTCTTTCCCCAACCTTTGAGAAGGCTATGTGAAAATATGGAAATGGTATTTTTTCGTGTTTTTGAAAAATGCTAATATTAATATTGCGCCATCGTGCAGGTCTAGCCGGAAATTCTGAGTACGCAGATTTCTTCTTCCAACCTTTCAGAAGGCTATGTGAAAATATGAAATTGGTATATTTGCGTGTTTTTGAAAAATGCTAATATTAATATTGCGCCATCGTGCTGGTCTAGCCGGAAATTCTGAGTACGCAGATTTCTTCTTCCAACCTTTCAGAAGGCTATGTGAAAATATGAAAATGGTATATTTGCGTGTTTTTGAAAAATGCTAATATTAATATTGCGCCATCGTGCAGGTCTAGCCGAAAATTCTGAGTACGCAGATTTCTTTTTCCAACCTTTCAGAAAGCTATGTGAAAATATGAAAATGGTATTTTTGAAAAATACTAATATTAATATTGCGCCATCGTGCAGGTCTAGCCGGAAATTCTGAGTACCCAGATTTCTTTCCCCAACCTTTGAGAAGGCTATGTGAAAATATGGAAATGGTATTTTTTCGTGTTTTTGAAAAATGCTAATATTAATATTGCGCCATCGTGCAGGTCAAGCCGGAAATTCTGAGTACGCAGATTTCTTCTTCCAACCTTTCAGAAGGCTATGTGAAAATATGAAAATTGTATATTTGCGTGTTTTTGAAAAATGCTAATATTAATATTGCGCCATCGTGCAGGTCTAGCCGAAAATTCTGAGTACGCAAATTTCTTTCCCCAACCTTTGAGAAGGCTATGTGAAAATATGGAAATGGTATTTTTTCGTGTTTTTGAAAAATGCTAATATTAATATTGCGCCATCGTGCAGGTCTAGCCGGAAATTCTGAGTACGCAGATTTCTTCTTCCAACCTTTCAGAAGGCTATGTGAAAATATGAAATTGGTATATTTGCGTGTTTTTGAAAAATGCTAATATTAATATTGCGCCATCGTGCAGGTCTAGCCGGAAATTCTGAGTACGCAGATTTCTTCTTCCAACCTTTCAGAAGGCTATGTGAAAATATGAAAATGGTATATTTGCGTGTTTTTGAAAAATGCTAATATTAATATTGCGCCATCGTGCAGGTCTAGCCGAAAATTCTGAGTACGCAGATTTCTTTTTCCAACCTTTCAGAAAGCTATGTGAAAATATGAAAATGGTATTTTTGAAAAATACTAATATTAATATTGCGCCATCGTGCAGGTCTAGCCGGAAATTCTGAGTACCCAGATTTCTTTCCCCAACCTTTGAGAAGGCTATGTGAAAATATGGAAATGGTATTTTTTCGTGTTTTTGAAAAATGCTAATATTAATATTGCGCCATCGTGCAGGTCAAGCCGGAAATTCTGAGTACGCAGATTTCTTCTTCCAACCTTTCAGAAGGCTATGTGAAAATATGAAAATTGTATATTTGCGTGTTTTTGAAAAATGCTAATATTAATATTGCGCCATCGTGCAGGTCTAGCCGAAAATTCTGAGTACGCAGATTTCTTTCCCCAACCTTTGAGAAGGCTATGTGAAAATATGGAAATGGTATTTTTTCGTGTTTTTGAAAAATGCTAATATTAATATTGCGCCATCGTGCAGGTCTAGCCGGAAATTCTGAGTACGCAGATTTCTTCTTCCAACCTTTCAGAAGGCTATGTGAAAATATGAAAATTGTATATTTGCGTGTTTTTGAAAAATGCTAATATTAATATTGCGCCATCGTGCAGGTCTAGCCGAAAATTCTGAGTACGCAGATTTCTTTCCCCAACCTTTGAGAAGGCTATGTGAAAATATGGAAATGGTATTTTTTCGTGTTTTTGAAAAATGCTAATATTAATATTGCGCCATCGTGCAGGTCTAGCCGGAAATTCTGAGTACCCAGATTTCTTTCCCCAACCTTTGAGAAGGCTATGTGAAAATATGGAAATGGTATTTTTTCGTGTTTTTGAAAAATGCTAATATTAATATTGCGCCATCGTGCAGGTCTAGCCGGAAATTCTGAGTACGCAGATTTCTTCTTCCAACCTTTCAGAAGGCTATGTGAAAATATGAAATTGGTATATTTGCGTGTTTTTGAAAAATGCTAATATTAATATTGCGCCATCGTGCAGGTCTAGCCGAAAATTCTGAGTACGCAGATTTCTTTCCCCAACCTTTGAGAAGGCTATGTGAAAATATGGAAATGGTATTTTTTCGTGTTTTTGAAAAATGCTAATATTAATATTGCGCCATCGTGCAGGTCTAGCCGGAAATTCTGAGTACCCAGATTTCTTTCCCCAACCTTTGAGAAGGCTATGTGAAAATATGGAAATGGTATTTTTTCGTGTTTTTGAAAAATGCTAATATTAATATTGCGCCATCGTGCAGGTCAAGCCGGAAATTCTGAGTACGCAGATTTCTTCTTCCAACCTTTCAGAAGGCTATGTGAAAATATGAAAATTGTATATTTGCGTGTTTTTGAAAAATGCTAATATTAATATTGCGCCATCGTGCAGGTCTAGCCGAAAATTCTGAGTACGCAAATTTCTTTCCCCAACCTTTGAGAAGGCTATGTGAAAATATGGAAATGGTATTTTTTCGTGTTTTTGAAAAATGCTAATATTAATATTGCGCCATCGTGCAGGTCTAGCCGGAAATTCTGAGTACGCAGATTTCTTCTTCCAACCTTTCAGAAGGCTATGTGAAAATATGAAAATGGTATATTTGCGTGTTTTTGAAAAATGCTAATATTAATATTGCGCCATCGTGCAGGTCTAGCCGGAAATTCTGAGTACGCAGATTTCTTCTTCCAACCTTTCAGAAGGCTATGTGAAAATATGAAAATGGTATATTTGCGTGTTTTTGAAAAATGCTAATATTAATATTGCGCCATCGTGCAGGTCTAGCCGAAAATTCTGAGTACACAGATTTCTTTCCCCAACCTATGAGAAGGCTATGTGAAAATATGAAAATGGTATTTTTTCGTGTTTATGAAAAATGCTAATATTAATATTGCGCCATCGTGCAGGTCTAGCCGAAAATTCTGAGTACGCAAATTTCTCTCCCCAACCTTTGAGAAGGCTATGTGAAAATATGAAAATGGTATTTTTGCGTGTTTTTGAAAAATACTAATATTAATATTGCGCCATCGTGCAGGTCTTGCCGAAAATTCTGAGTACGCAGATTTCTTTTCCCAACCTTTGAGAAGGCTATGTGAAAATATGAGAATGGTATTTCTTCGTGTTTTCGAAAAATGCTTATATTAATATTGCGCCATCGTGCAGGTCTAGCCGAAAATTCTGAGTACGCAAATTTCTCTCCCCAACCTTTGAAAAGGCTATGTGAAAATATGAAAATGGTATTTTTGCGTGTTTTTGAAAAATACTAATATTAATATTGCGCCATCGTGCAGGTCTAGCCGAAAATTCTGAGTACGCAGATTTCTTTCCCCAACCTTTGAGAAAGCTATGTGAAAATATGAGAATGGTATTTTTTCGTGTTTTTGAAAAATACTAATATTAATATTGCGCCATCGTGCAGGTCTAGCCGAAAATTCTGAGTACGCAGATTTCTTTTTCCAACCTTTCAGAAAGCTATGAAAATATGAAAATGGTATATTTGCGTGTTTTTGAAAAATGCTAATATTAATATTGCGCCATCGTGCAGGTCTAGCCGAAAATTCTGAGTACGCAGATTTCTTTCCCCAACCTTTGAGAAAGCTAAGTGAAAATATGAGAATGGTATTTTTTCGTGTTTTTGAAAAATACTAATATTAATATTGCGCCATCGTGCAGGTCTAGCTGAAAATTCTGAGTACGCAGATTTCTTTTTCCAACCTTTCAGAAAGCTATGTGAAAATATGGAAATGGTATTTTTTCGTGTTTTTGAAAAATGCTAATATTAATATTGCGCCATCGTGCAGGTCTAGCCGAAAATTCTGAGTACGCAAATTTCTCTCCCCAACCTTTGAGAAGGCTATGTGAAAATATGAAAATGGTATTTTTGCGTGTTTTTGAAAAATACTAATAATAATATTGCGCCATCGTGCAGGTCTAGCCGAAAATTCTGAGTACGCAGATTTCTTTTTCCAACCTTTCAGAAAGCTATGTGAAAATATGGAAATGGTATTTTTTCGTGTTTTTGAAAAATGCTAATAATAATATTGCGCCATCGTGCAGGTCTAGCCGAAAATTCTGAGTACGCAAATTTCTCTCCCCAACCTTTGAGAAGGCTATGTGAAAATATGAAAATGGTATATTTGCGTGTTTTTGAAAAATGCTAATATTAATATTGCGCCATCGTGCAGGTCTAGCCGAAAATTCTGAGTACGCAGATTTCTTTTTCCAACCTTTCAGAAAGCTATGTGAAAATATGGAAATAGTATTTTTTCGTGTTTTTGAAAAATGCTAATATTAATATTGCGCCATCGTGCAGGTCTAGCCGAAAATTCTGAGTACGCAAATTTCTCTCCCCAACCTTTGAGAAGGCTATGTGAAAATATGAAAATGGTATTTTTGCGTGTTTTTGAAAAATGCTAATATTAATATTGCGCCATCGTGCAGGTCTAGCCGGAAATTCTGAGTACGCAGATTTCTTTTTCCAACCTTTCAGAAGGCTATGTGAAAATATGAAAATGGTATATTTGCGTGTTTTTGAAAAATGCTAATATTAATATTGCGCCATCGTGCAGGTCTAGCCGGAAATTCTGAGTACGCAGATTTCTTTTTCCAACCTTTCAGAAGGCTATGTGAAAATATGAAAATGGTATATTTGCGTGTTTTTGAAAAATGCTAATATTAATATTGCGCCATCGTGCAGGTCTAGCCGGAAATTCTGAGTACGCAGATTTCTTCTTCCAACCTTTCAGAAGGCTATGTGAAAATATGAAAATGGTATATTTGCGTGTTTTTGAAAAATGCTAATATTAATATTGCGCCATCGTGCAGGTCTAGCCGAAAACTCTGAGTACGCAGATTTCTTTTTCCAACCTTTCAGAAAGCTATGTGAAAATATGAAAATGGTATTTTTGAAAAATACTAATATTAATATTGCGCCATCGTGCAGGTCTAGCCGGAAATTCTGAGTACCCAGATTTCTTTCCCCAACCTTTGAGAAGGCTATGTGAAAATATGGAAATGGTATTTTTTCGTGTTTTTGAAAAATGCTAATATTAATATTGCGCCATCGTGCAGGTCTAGCCGGAAATTCTGAGTACCCAGATTTCTTTCCCCAACCTTTGAGAAGGCTATGTGGAAATATGGAAATGGTATTTTTTCGTGTTTTTGAAAAATGCTAATATTAATATTGCGCCATCGTGCAGGTCTAGCCGAAAATTCTGAGTACGCAGATTTCTTTTTCCAACCTTTCAGAAAGCTATGTGAAAATATGAAAATGGTATTTTTGAAAAATACAAATATTAATATTGCGCCATCGTGCAGGTCTAGCCGAAAATTCTGAGTACGCAGATTTCTTTCCCCAACCTTTGAGAAGGCTATGTGAAAATATGGAAATGGTATTTTTTCGTGTTTTTGAAAAATGCTAATATTAATATTGCGCCATCGTGCAGGTCTAGCCGGAAATTCTGAGTACGCAGATTTCTTCTTCCAACCTTTCAGAAGGCTATGTGAAAATATGGAAATGGTATTTTTTCGTGTTTTTGAAAAATGCTAATATTAATATTGCGCCATCGTGCAGGTCTAGCCGGAAATTCTGAGTACGCAGATTTCTTTTTCCAACCTTTCAGAAGGCTATGTGAAAATATGAAAATGGTATATTTGCGTGTTTTTGAAAAATGCTAATATTAATATTGCGCCATCGTGCAGGTCTAGCCGAAAATTCTGAGAACGCAGATTTCTTTCCCCAACCTTTGAGAAGGCTATGTGAAAATATGAGAATGGTATTTTTTCGTGTTTTTGAAAAATACTAATATTAATATTGCGCCATCGTGCAGGTCTAGCCGGAAATTCTGAGTACGCAGATTTCTTTTTCCAACCTTTCAGAAGGCTATGTGAAAATATGAAAATGGTGTATTTGCGTGTTTTTGAAAAATGCTAATATTAATATTGCGCCATCGTGCAGGTCTAGCCGGAAATTCTGAGTACGCAGATTTCTTCTTCCAACCTTTCAGAAGGCTATGTGAAAATATGAAAATGGTATATTTGCGTGTTTTTGAAAAATGCTAATATTAATATTGCGCCATCGTGCAGGTCTAGCCGAAAATTCTGAGTACGCAGATTTCTTTTTCCAACCTTTCAGAAAGCTATGTGAAAATATGAAAATGGTATTTTTGAAAAATACTAATATTAATATTGCGCCATCGTGCAGGTCTAGCCGGAAATTCTGAGTACCCAGATTTCTTCTTCCAACCTTTCAGAAGGCTATGTGAAAATATGGAAATGGTATTTTTTCGTGTTTTTGGAAAATGCTAATATTAATATTGCGCCATCGTGCAGGTCTAGCCGGAAATTCTGAGTACGCAGATTTCTTCTTCCAACTTTTCAGAAGGCTATGTGAAAATATGAGAATGGTATTTTTGCGTGTTTTTGAAAAATACTAATATTAATATTGCGCCATCGTGCAGGTCTAGCCGGAAATTCTGAGTACGCAGATTTCTTTCCCCAACCTTTGAGAAGGCTATGTGAAAATATGAGAATGGTATTTTTGCGTGTTTTTGAAAAATACTAATATTAATATTGCGCCATCGTGCAGGTCTAGCCGGAAATTCTGAGTACGCAAATTTCTTTCCCCAACCTATGAGAAGGCTATGTGAAAATATGAGAATGGTATTTTTTCGTGTTTTTGAAAACTGCTAATTTTAATATTGCGCCATCGTGCAGGTCTAGCCGGAAATTCTGAGTACGCAGATTTCTTTCCCCAACCATTCAGAAGGCTATGTGGAAACTTGAGAAAGGTATTTTTTCGTGTTTTTGAAAAATACTAATATTAATATTGCGCCATCGTGCAGGTCTAGCCGGAAATTCTGAGTACGCAGATTTCTTTCCCCAACCTTTGAGAAGGCTATGTGAAAATATGAGAATGGTATTTTTGCGTGTTTTTGAAAAATACTAATATTAATATTGCGCCATCGTGCAGGTCTAGCCGAAAATTCTGAGTACGCAGATTTCTTTTTCCAACCTTTCAGAAAGCTATGTGAAAATATGAAAATGGTATTTTTGAAAAATACTAATATTAATATTGCGCCATCGTGCAGGTCTAGCCGGAAATTCTGAGTACCCAGATTTCTTCTTCCAACCTTTCAGAAGGCTATGTGAAAATATGGAAATGGTATTTTTTCGTGTTTTTGGAAAATGCTAATATTAATATTGCGCCATCGTGCAGGTCTAGCCGGAAATTCTGAGTACGCAGATTTCTTCTTCCAACTTTTCAGAAGGCTATGTGAAAATATGAGAATGGTATTTTTGCGTGTTTTTGAAAAATACTAATATTAATATTGCGCCATCGTGCAGGTCTAGCCGGAAATTCTGAGTACGCAGATTTCTTTCCCCAACCTTTGAGAAGGCTATGTGAAAATATGAGAATGGTATTTTTGCGTGTTTTTGAAAAATACTAATATTAATATTGCGCCATCGTGCAGGTCTAGCCGGAAATTCTGAGTACGCAAATTTCTTTCCCCAACCTATGAGAAGGCTATGTGAAAATATGAGAATGGTATTTTTTCGTGTTTTTGAAAACTGCTAATTTTAATATTGCGCCATCGTGCAGGTCTAGCCGGAAATTCTGAGTACGCAGATTTCTTTCCCCAACCTTTGAGAAGGCTATGTGAAAATATGAGAATGGTATTTTTGCGTGTTTTTGAAAAATACTAATATTAATATTGCGCCATCGTGCAGGTCTAGCCGGAAATTCTGAGTACGCAAATTTCTTTCCCCAACCTATGAGAAGGCTATGTGAAAATATGAGAATGGTATTTTTTCGTGTTTTTGAAAACTGCTAATTTTAATATTGCGCCATCGTGCAGGTCTAGCCGGAAATTCTGAGTACGCAGATTTCTTTCCCCAACCTTTCAGAAGGCTATGTGAAAATATGAGAATGGTATTTTTTCGTGTTTTTGAAAAATGCTAATAATAATATTGCGCCATCGTGCAGGTCTAGCCGAAAATTCTGAGTACGCAAATTTCTTTCCCCAACCTATGAGAAGGCTATGTGAAAATATGAGAATGGTATTTTTTCGTGTTTTTGAAAACTGCTATTTTTAATATTGCGCCATCGTGCAGGTCTAGCCGGAAATTCTGAGTACGCAGATTTCTTTCCCCAACCTTTGAGAAGGCTATGTGAAAATATGAGAATGGTATTTTTTCGTGTTTTTGAAAAATGCTAATAATAATATTGCGCCATCGTGCAGGTCTAGCCGAAAATTCTGAGTACGCAAATTTCTTTCCCCAACCTATGAGAAGGCTATGTGAAAATATGAGAATGGTATTTTTTCGTGTTTTTGAAAACTGCTAATTTTAATATTACGCCATCGTGCAGGTCTAGCCGGAAATTCTGAGTACGCAGATTTCTTTCCCCAACCATTCAGAAGGCTATGTGGAAACTTGAGAAAGGTATTTTTTCGTGTTTTTGAAAAATGGTAATTTTTATATTGCGCCTTCGTGCAGGTCTAGCCGAAATATCTGAGTACGCAGATTTCTTTCCCCAACCTTTCAGAAGGATATGTAAAAATATGAGAATGGTATTTTTTCGTGTTTTTGAAAAATGCTAATTTCAATATTGCGCCTTCGTGCAGGTCTAGCCGAAAATTCTGAGTACGCAGATTTCTTCTTCCAACCTTTGAGAAGGCTATGTGAAAATATGAGAATGGTATTTTTTCGTGTTTTTGAAAAATGCTAATATTAATTACCATTGAGAAGGCTATGTGAAAATATGAGAATGGTATTTTTTCGTGTTTTTGAAAAATGCTAATTTCAATATTGCGCCTTCGTGCAGGTCTAGCCGAAAATTCTGAGTACGCAGATTTCTTCTTCCAACCTTTGAGAAGGCTATGTGAAAATATGAGAATGGTATTTTTTCGTGTTTTTGAAAAATGCTAATATTAATTACCATTGAGAAGGCTATGTGAAAATATGGAAATGGTATTTTTTCGTGTTTTTGAAAAATGCTAATATTAATATTGCGCCATCGTGCAGGTCTAGCCGGAAATTCTGAGTACGCAGATTTCTTCTTCCAACCTTTCAGAAGGCTATGTGAAAACTTGAGAATGGTATTTTTTCGTGTTTTTGTAAAATGCTAATTTTAATATTGTGCTTTCGTGCAGGTCTAGCCGAAAATTTTGAGTACGCAAATTTCTTCTTCCAACCTTTCAGAAGGCTATGTGAATATATGAGAATTGTATTTTTTCGTGTTTTTGAAAAATGCTAATTTTAATATTGCGCCTTCGTGCAAGTCTAGCCGAGAATTCTGAGTACGCAGATTTCTTCTTTCAACCTTTGAGAAAGCTATGTGAAAATATGAGAATGGTATTTTTTCGTGTTTTTCAAATATTCTAATATTAATTACCATTGAGAAGGCTATGTGAAAATATGAGAATGGTATTTTTTCGTGTTTTTGAAAAATGCTAAGATTAATATTGCGCCATCGTGCAGGTCTAGCCGGAAATTCTGAGTACGCAGATTTCTTTCCCCAACCTTTGAGAAGGCTATGTGAAAATATGGAAATGGTATTTTTTCGTGTTTTTGAAAAATGCTAAGATTAATATTGCGCCATCGTGCAGGTCTAGCCGGAAATTCTGAGTACGCAGATTTCTTCTTCCAACCTTTCAGAAGGCTATGTGAAAATATGAAAATGGTATATTTGCGTGTTTTTGAAAAATGCAAATTTTAATATTGCGCCTTCGTGCAGGTCTAGCCGAGAATTCTGAGTACGCAGATTTCTTCTTTCAACCTTTGAGAAGGCTATGTGAAAATATGGAAATGGTATTTTTTCGTGTTTTTGAAAAATGCTAATATTAATATTGCGCCATCGTGCAGGTCTAGCCGAAAATTCTGAGTACGCAGATTTCTTTCCCCAACCTTTGAGAAGGCTATGTGAAAATATGGAAATGGTATTTTTTCGTGTTTTTGAAAAATGCTAAGATTAATATTGCGCCATCGTGCAGGTCTAGCCGGAAATTCTGAGTACGCAGATTTCTTTCCCCAACCTTTCAGAAGGCTATGTAAAAATATGAGAATGGTATTTTTTCGTGTTTTTGTAAAATGCTAATTTTAATATTGTGCTTTCGTGCAGGTTTAGCCGAGAATTCTGAGTACGCAGATTTCTTCTTTCAACCTTTGAGAAGGCTATGTGAAAATATGGAAATGGTATTTTTTCGTGTTTTTGAAAAATGCTAATATTAATATTGCGCCATCGTGCAGGTCTAGCCGGAAATTCTGAGTACGCAGATTTCTTCTTCCAACCTTTCAGAAGGCTATGTGAAAACTTGAGAATGGTATTTTTTCGTGTTTTTGTAAAATGCTAATTTTAATATTGTGCTTTCGTGCAGGTCTAGCCGAAAATTCTGAGTACGCAGATTTCTTCTTTCAACCTTCGAGAAGGCTATGTGAAAATATGGAAATGGTATTTTTTCGTGTTTTTGAAAAATGCTAATATTAATATTGCGCCATCGTGCAGGTCTAGCCGGAAATTCTGAGTACGCAGATTTCTTCTTCCAACCTTTCAGAAGGCTATGTGAAAACTTGAGAATGGTATTTTTTCGTGTTTTTGAAAAATGCTAATTTCAATATTGCGCCTTCGTGCAGGTCTAGCCGAGAATTCTGAGTACGCAGATTTCTTCTTTCAACCTTTGAGAAGGCTATGTGAAAATATGAGAATGGTATTTTTTCGTGTTTTTGAAAAATGCTAATATTAATTACCATTGAGAAGGCTATGTGAAAATATGAGAATGGTATTTTTCGTGTTTTTAAAAAATGCTAATATTAATATTGTGCCATCGTGCAGGTCTAGCCGAAAATTCTGAGTACGCAGATTTCTTTCCCCAACCTTTGAGAAGGCTATGTGAAAATATGGAAATGGTATTTTTTCGTGTTTTTGAAAAATGCTAAGATTAATATTGCGCCATCGTGCAGGTCTAGCCGGAAATTCTGAGTACGCAGATTTCTTTCCCCAACCTTTCAGAAGGCTATGTAAAAATATGAGAATGGTATTTTTTCGTGTTTTTGAAAAATGCTAATTCCAATATTGCGCCTTCGTGCAGGTTTAGCCGAGAATTCTGAGTACGCAGATTTCTTCTTTCAACCTTTGAGAAGGCTATGTGAAAATATGAGAATGGTATTTTTTCGTGTTTTTGAAAAATGCTAATATTAATTACCATTGAGAAGGCTATGTGAAAATATGAGAATGGTATTTTTTCGTGTTTTTGAAAAATGCTAATATTAATATTGTGCCATCGTGCAGGTCTAGCCGAAAATTCTGAGTACGCAGATTTCTTTCCCCAACCTTTGAGAAGGCTATGTGAAAATATGGAAATGGTATTTTTTCGTGTTTTTGAAAAATGCTAAGATTAATATTGCGCCATCGTGCAGGTCTAGCCGGAAATTCTGAGTACGCAGATTTCTTTCCCCAACCTTTCAGAAGGCTATGTAAAAATATGAGAATGGTATTTTTTCGTGTTTTTGTAAAATGCTAATTTTAATATTGTGCTTTCGTGCAGGTTTAGCCGAGAATTCTGAGTACGCAGATTTCTTCTTTCAACCTTTGAGAAGGCTATGTGAAAATATGGAAATGGTATTTTTTCGTGTTTTTGAAAAATGCTAATATTAATATTGCGCCATCGTGCAGGTCTAGCCGGAAATTCTGAGTACGCAGATTTCTTCTTCCAACCTTTCAGAAGGCTATGTGAAAACTTGAGAATGGTATTTTTTCGTGTTTTTGTAAAATGCTAATTTTAATATTGTGCTTTCGTGCAGGTCTAGCCGAAAATTTTGAGTACGCAAATTTCTTCTTCCAACCTTTCAGAAGGCTATGTGAATATATGAGAATTGTATTTTTTCGTGTTTTTGAAAAATGCTAATTTTAATATTGCGCCTTCGTGCAAGTCTAGCCGAGAATTCTGAGTACGCAGATTTCTTCTTTCAACCTTTGAGAAAGCTATGTGAAAATATGAGAATGGTATTTTTTCGTGTTTTTCAAATATGCTAATATTAATTACCATTGAGAAGGCTATGTGAAAATATGAGAATGGTATTTTTTCGTGTTTTTGAAAAATGCTAATATTAATTACCATTGAGAAGGCTATGTGAAAATATGAGAATGGTATTTTTTCGTGTTTTTAAAAAATGCTAATATTAATATTGTGCCATCGTGCAGGTCTAGCCGAAAATTCTGAGTACGCAGATTTCTTTCCCCAACCTTTGAGAAGGCTATGTGAAAATATGGAAATGGTATTTTTTCGTGTTTTTGAAAAATGCTAAGATTAATATTGCGCCATCGTGCAGGTCTAGCCGGAAATTCTGAGTACGCAGATTTCTTTCCCCAACCTTTCAGAAGGCTATGTAAAAATATGAGAATGGTATTTTTTCGTGTTTTTGTAAAATGCTAATTTTAATATTGTGCTTTCGTGCAGGTTTAGCCGAGAATTCTGAGTACGCAGATTTCTTCTTTCAACCTTTGAGAAGGCTATGTGAAAATATGGAAATGGTATTTTTTCGTGTTTTTGAAAAATGCTAATATTAATATTGCGCCATCGTGCAGGTCTAGCCGGAAATTCTGAGTACGCAGATTTCTTCTTCCAACCTTTCAGAAGGCTATGTGAAAACTTGAGAATGGTATTTTTTCGTGTTTTTGTAAAATGCTAATTTTAATATTGTGCTTTCGTGCAGGTCTAGCCGAAAATTTTGAGTACGCAAATTTCTTCTTCCAACCTTTCAGAAGGCTATGTGAATATATGAGAATTGTATTTTTTCGTGTTTTTGAAAAATGCAAATTTTAATATTGCGCCTTCGTGCAAGTCTAGCCGAGAATTCTGAGTACGCAGATTTCTTCTTTCAACCTTTGAGAAAGCTATGTGAAAATATGAGAATGGTATTTTTTCGTGTTTTTTAAATATGCTAATATTAATTACCATTGAGAAGGCTATGTGAAAATATGAGAATGGTATTTTTTCGTGTTTTTGAAAAATGCTAAGATTAATATTGCGCCATCGTGCAGGTCTAGCCGGAAATTCTGAGTACGCAGATTTCTTCTTCCAACCTTTCAGAAGGCTATGTGAAAATATGAGAATGGTATTTTTTCGTGTTTTTGAAAACTGCTAATTTTAATATTACGCCATCGTGCAGGTCTAGCCGGAAATTCTGAGTACGCAGATTTCTTTCCCCAACCTTTGAGAAGGCTATGTGAAAATATGGAAATGGTATTTTTTCGTGTTTTTGAAAAATGCTAAGATTAATATTGCGCCATCGTGCAGGTCTAGCGGGAAATTCTGAGTACGCAGATTTCTTCTTCCAACCTTTCAGAAGGCTATGTGAAAATATGAAAATGGTATATTTGCGTGTTTTTGAAAAATGCAAATTTTAATATTGCGCCTTCGTGCAGGTCTAGCCGAGAATTCTGAGTACGCAGATTTCTTCTTTCAACCTTTGAGAAGGCTATGTGAAAATATGAGAATGGTATTTTTTCGTGTTTTTGAAAAATGCTAATATTAATTACCATTGAGAAGGCTATGTGAAAATATGAGAATGGTATTTTTTCGTGTTTTTAAAAAATGCTAATATTAATATTGTGCCATCGTGCAGGTCTAGCCGAAAATTCTGAGTACACAGATTTCTTTCCCCAACCTTTGAGAAGGCTATGTGAAAATATGAGAATGGTATTTTTTCGTGTTTTTGAAAAATGCTAAGATTAATATTGCGCCATCGTGCAGGTCTAGCCGGAAATTCTGAGTACGCAGATTTCTTTCCCCAACCTTTCAGAAGGCTATGTAAAAATATGAGAATGGTATTTTTTCGTGTTTTTGAAAAATGCTAATTTCAATATTGCGCCTTCGTGCAGGTCTAGCCGAGAATTCTGAGTACGCAGATTTCTTCTTTCAACCTTTGAGAAGGCTATGTGAAAATATGAGAATGGTATTTTTTCGTGTTTTTGAAAAATGCTAATATTAATTACCATTGAGAAGGCTATGTGAAAATATGAGAATGGTATTTTTCGTGTTTTTAAAAAATGCTAATATTAATATTGTGCCATCGTGCAGGTCTAGCCGAAAATTCTGAGTACGCAGATTTCTTTCCCCAACCTTTGAGAAGGCTATGTGAAAATATGGAAATGGTATTTTTTCGTGTTTTTGAAAAATGCTAAGATTAATATTGCGCCATCGTGCAGGTCTAGCCGGAAATTCTGAGTACGCAGATTTCTTTCCCCAACCTTTCAGAAGGCTATGTAAAAATATGAGAATGGTATTTTTTCGTGTTTTTGAAAAATGCTAATTTCAATATTGCGCCTTCGTGCAGGTTTAGCCGAGAATTCTGAGTACGCAGATTTCTTCTTTCAACCTTTGAGAAGGCTATGTGAAAATATGAGAATGGTATTTTTTCGTGTTTTTGAAAAATGCTAATATTAATTACCATTGAGAAGGCTATGTGAAAATATGAGAATGGTATTTTTTCGTGTTTTTGAAAAATGCTAATATTAATATTGTGCCATCGTGCAGGTCTAGCCGAAAATTCTGAGTACGCAGATTTCTTTCCCCAACCTTTGAGAAGGCTATGTGAAAATATGGAAATGGTATTTTTTCGTGTTTTTGAAAAATGCTAAGATTAATATTGCGCCATCGTGCAGGTCTAGCCGGAAATTCTGAGTACGCAGATTTCTTTCCCCAACCTTTCAGAAGGCTATGTAAAAATATGAGAATGGTATTTTTTCGTGTTTTTGTAAAATGCTAATTTTAATATTGTGCTTTCGTGCAGGTTTAGCCGAGAATTCTGAGTACGCAGATTTCTTCTTTCAACCTTTGAGAAGGCTATGTGAAAATATGGAAATGGTATTTTTTCGTGTTTTTGAAAAATGCTAATATTAATATTGCGCCATCGTGCAGGTCTAGCCGGAAATTCTGAGTACGCAGATTTCTTCTTCCAACCTTTCAGAAGGCTATGTGAAAACTTGAGAATGGTATTTTTTCGTGTTTTTGTAAAATGCTAATTTTAATATTGTGCTTTCGTGCAGGTCTAGCCGAAAATTTTGAGTACGCAAATTTCTTCTTCCAACCTTTCAGAAGGCTATGTGAATATATGAGAATTGTATTTTTTCGTGTTTTTGAAAAATGCTAATTTTAATATTGCGCCTTCGTGCAAGTCTAGCCGAGAATTCTGAGTACGCAGATTTCTTCTTTCAACCTTTGAGAAAGCTATGTGAAAATATGAGAATGGTATTTTTTCGTGTTTTTCAAATATGCTAATATTAATTACCATTGAGAAGGCTATGTGAAAATATGAGAATGGTATTTTTTCGTGTTTTTGAAAAATGCTAAGAATAATATTGCGCCATCGTGCAGGTCTAGCCGGAAATTCTGAGTACGCAGATTTCTTCTTCCAACCTTTCAGAAGGCTATGTGAAAATATGAAAATGGTATATTTGCGTGTTTTTGAAAAATGCAAATTTTAATATTGCGCCTTCGTGCAGGTCTAGCCGAGAATTCTGAGTACGCAGATTTCTTCTTTCAACCTTTGAGAAGGCTATGTGAAAATATGAGAATGGTATTTTTTCGTGTTTTTGAAAAATGCAAATTTTAATATTGCGCCTTCGTGCAGGTCTAGCCGAGAATTCTGAGTACGCAGATTTCTTCTTTCAACCTTTGAGAAGGCTATGTGAAAATATGAGAATGGTATTTTTTCGTGTTTTTGAAAAATGCTAATTTTAATATTGCGCCTTCGTGCAGGTCTAGCCGAGAATTCTGAGTACGCAGATTTCTTCTTTCAACCTTTGAGAAGGCTATGTGAAAATATGAGAATGGTATTTTTTCGTGTTTTTGAAAAATGCTAATATTAATTACCATTGAGAAGGCTATGTGAAAATATGAGAATGGTATTTTTTCGTGTTTTTGAAAAATGCTAATAATAATATTGCGCCATCGTGCAGGTCTAGCCGAAAATTCTGAGTACGCAAATTTCTTTCCCCAACCTATGAGAAGGCTATGTGAAAATATGAGAATGGTATTTTTTCGTGTTTTTGAAAACTGCTAATTTTAATATTACGCCATCGTGCAGGTCTAGCCGGAAATTCTGAGTACGCAGATTTCTTTCCCCAACCTTTGAGAAGGCTATGTGAAAATATGGAAATGGTATTTTTTCGTGTTTTTGAAAAATGCTAAGATTAATATTGCGCCATCGTGCAGGTCTAGCCGGAAATTCTGAGTACGCAGATTTCTTCTTCCAACCTTTCAGAAGGCTATGTGAAAATATGAAAATGGTATATTTGCGTGTTTTTGAAAAATGCAAATTTTAATATTGCGCCTTCGTGCAGGTCTAGCCGAGAATTCTGAGTACGCAGATTTCTTCTTTCAACCTTTGAGAAGGCTATGTGAAAATATGAGAATGGTATTTTTTCGTGTTTTTGAAAAATGCTAATATTAATTACCATTGAGAAGGCTATGTGAAAATATGAGAATGGTATTTTTTCGTGTTTTTAAAAAATGCTAATATTAATATTGTGCCATCGTGCAGGTCTAGCCGAAAATTCTGAGTACGCAGATTTCTTTCCCCAACCTTTGAGAAGGCTATGTGAAAATATGGAAATGGTATTTTTTCGTGTTTTTGAAAAATGCTAAGATTAATATTGCGCCATCGTGCAGGTCTAGCCGGAAATTCTGAGTACGCAGATTTCTTCTTCCAACCTTTCAGAAGGCTATGTGAAAATATGAAAATGGTATATTTGCGTGTTTTTGAAAAATGCAAATTTTAATATTGCGCCTTCGTGCAGGTCTAGCCGAGAATTCTGAGTACGCAGATTTCTTCTTTCAACCTTTGAGAAGGCTATGTGAAAATATGAGAATGGTATTTTTTCGTGTTTTTGAAAAATGCAAATTTTAATATTGCGCCTTCGTGCAGGTCTAGCAGAGAATTCTGAGTACGCAGATTTCTTCTTTCAACCTTTGAGAAGGCTATGTGAAAATATGAGAATGGTATTTTTTCGTGTTTTTGAAAAATGCTAATTTTAATATTGCGCCTTCGTGCAGGTCTAGCCGAGAATTCTGAGTACGCAGATTTCTTCTTTCAACCTTTGAGAAGGCTATGTGAAAATATGAGAATGGTATTTTTTCGTGTTTTTGAAAAATGCTAATATTAATATTGCGCCATCGTGCAGGTCTAGCCGGAAATTCTGAGTACGCAGATTTCTTCTTCCAACCTTTCAGAAGGCTATGTGAAAACTTGAGAATGGTATTTTTTCGTGTTTTTGTAAAATGCTAATTTTAATATTGTGCTTTCGTGCAGGTCTAGCCGAAAATTTTGAGTACGCAAATTTCTTCTTCCAACCTTTCAGAAGGCTATGTGAATATATGAGAATTGTATTTTTTCGTGTTTTTGAAAAATGCTAATTTTAATATTGCGCCTTCGTGCAAGTCTAGCCGAGAATTCTGAGTACGCAGATTTCTTCTTTCAACCTTTGAGAAAGCTATGTGAAAATATGAGAATGGTATTTTTTCGTGTTTTTCAAATATGCTAATATTAATTACCATTGAGAAGGCTATGTGAAAATATGAGAATGGTATTTTTTCGTGTTTTTGAAAAATGCTAATATTAATTACCATTGAGAAGGCTATGTGAAAATATGAGAATGGTATTTTTTCGTGTTTTTAAAAAATGCTAATATTAATATTGTGCCATCGTGCAGGTCTAGCCGAAAATTCTGAGTACGCAGATTTCTTTCCCCAACCTTTGAGAAGGCTATGTGAAAATATGGAAATGGTATTTTTTCGTGTTTTTGAAAAATGCTAAGATTAATATTGCGCCATCGTGCAGGTCTAGCCGGAAATTCTGAGTACGCAGATTTCTTTCCCCAACCTTTCAGAAGGCTATGTAAAAATATGAGAATGGTATTTTTTCGTGTTTTTGTAAAATGCTAATTTTAATATTGTGCTTTCGTGCAGGTTTAGCCGAGAATTCTGAGTACGCAGATTTCTTCTTTCAACCTTTGAGAAGGCTATGTGAAAATATGGAAATGGTATTTTTTCGTGTTTTTGAAAAATGCTAATATTAATATTGCGCCATCGTGCAGGTCTAGCCGGAAATTCTGAGTACGCAGATTTCTTCTTCCAACCTTTCAGAAGGCTATGTGAAAACTTGAGAATGGTATTTTTTCGTGTTTTTGTAAAATGCTAATTTTAATATTGTGCTTTCGTGCAGGTCTAGCCGAAAATTTTGAGTACGCAAATTTCTTCTTCCAACCTTTCAGAAGGCTATGTGAATATATGAGAATTGTATTTTTTCGTGTTTTTGAAAAATGCAAATTTTAATATTGCGCCTTCGTGCAAGTCTAGCCGAGAATTCTGAGTACGCAGATTTCTTCTTTCAACCTTTGAGAAAGCTATGTGAAAATATGAGAATGGTATTTTTTCGTGTTTTTTAAATATGCTAATATTAATTACCATTGAGAAGGCTATGTGAAAATATGAGAATGGTATTTTTTCGTGTTTTTGAAAAATGCTAAGATTAATATTGCGCCATCGTGCAGGTCTAGCCGGAAATTCTGAGTACGCAGATTTCTTCTTCCAACCTTTCAGAAGGCTATGTGAAAATATGAGAATGGTATTTTTTCGTGTTTTTGAAAACTGCTAATTTTAATATTACGCCATCGTGCAGGTCTAGCCGGAAATTCTGAGTACGCAGATTTCTTTCCCCAACCTTTGAGAAGGCTATGTGAAAATATGGAAATGGTATTTTTTCGTGTTTTTGAAAAATGCTAAGATTAATATTGCGCCATCGTGCAGGTCTAGCGGGAAATTCTGAGTACGCAGATTTCTTCTTCCAACCTTTCAGAAGGCTATGTGAAAATATGAAAATGGTATATTTGCGTGTTTTTGAAAAATGCAAATTTTAATATTGCGCCTTCGTGCAGGTCTAGCCGAGAATTCTGAGTACGCAGATTTCTTCTTTCAACCTTTGAGAAGGCTATGTGAAAATATGAGAATGGTATTTTTTCGTGTTTTTGAAAAATGCTAATATTAATTACCATTGAGAAGGCTATGTGAAAATATGAGAATGGTATTTTTTCGTGTTTTTAAAAAATGCTAATATTAATATTGTGCCATCGTGCAGGTCTAGCCGAAAATTCTGAGTACACAGATTTCTTTCCCCAACCTTTGAGAAGGCTATGTGAAAATATGAGAATGGTATTTTTTCGTGTTTTTGAAAAATGCTAAGATTAATATTGCGCCATCGTGCAGGTCTAGCCGGAAATTCTGAGTACGCAGATTTCTTTCCCCAACCTTTCAGAAGGCTATGTAAAAATATGAGAATGGTATTTTTTCGTGTTTTTGAAAAATGCTAATTTCAATATTGCGCCTTCGTGCAGGTCTAGCCGAGAATTCTGAGTACGCAGATTTCTTCTTTCAACCTTTGAGAAGGCTATGTGAAAATATGAGAATGGTATTTTTTCGTGTTTTTGAAAAATGCTAATATTAATTACCATTGAGAAGGCTACGTGAAAATATGAGAATGGTATTTTTCGTGTTTTTAAAAAATGCTAATATTAATATTGTGCCATCGTGCAGGTCTAGCCGAAAATTCTGAGTACGCAGATTTCTTTCCCCAACCTTTGAGAAGGCTATGTGAAAATATGGAAATGGTATTTTTTCGTGTTTTTGAAAAATGCTAAGATTAATATTGCGCCATCGTGCAGGTCTAGCCGGAAATTCTGAGTACGCAGATTTCTTTCCCCAACCTTTCAGAAGGCTATGTAAAAATATGAGAATGGTATTTTTTCGTGTTTTTGAAAAATGCTAATTTCAATATTGCGCCTTCGTGCAGGTTTAGCCGAGAATTCTGAGTACGCAGATTTCTTCTTTCAACCTTTGAGAAGGCTATGTGAAAATATGAGAATGGTATTTTTTCGTGTTTTTGAAAAATGCTAATATTAATTACCATTGAGAAGGCTATGTGAAAATATGAGAATGGTATTTTTTCGTGTTTTTGAAAAATGCTAATATTAATATTGTGCCATCGTGCAGGTCTAGCCGAAAATTCTGAGTACGCAGATTTCTTTCCCCAACCTTTGAGAAGGCTATGTGAAAATATGGAAATGGTATTTTTTCGTGTTTTTGAAAAATGCTAAGATTAATATTGCGCCATCGTGCAGGTCTAGCCGGAAATTCTGAGTACGCAGATTTCTTTCCCCAACCTTTCAGAAGGCTATGTAAAAATATGAGAATGGTATTTTTTCGTGTTTTTGTAAAATGCTAATTTTAATATTGTGCTTTCGTGCAGGTTTAGCCGAGAATTCTGAGTACGCAGATTTCTTCTTTCAACCTTTGAGAAGGCTATGTGAAAATATGGAAATGGTATTTTTTCGTGTTTTTGAAAAATGCTAATATTAATATTGCGCCATCGTGCAGGTCTAGCCGGAAATTCTGAGTACGCAGATTTCTTCTTCCAACCTTTCAGAAGGCTATGTGAAAACTTGAGAATGGTATTTTTTCGTGTTTTTGTAAAATGCTAATTTTAATATTGTGCTTTCGTGCAGGTCTAGCCGAAAATTTTGAGTACGCAAATTTCTTCTTCCAACCTTTCAGAAGGCTATGTGAATATATGAGAATTGTATTTTTTCGTGTTTTTGAAAAATGCTAATTTTAATATTGCGCCTTCGTGCAAGTCTAGCCGAGAATTCTGAGTACGCAGATTTCTTCTTTCAACCTTTGAGAAAGCTATGTGAAAATATGAGAATGGTATTTTTTCGTGTTTTTCAAATATGCTAATATTAATTACCATTGAGAAGGCTATGTGAAAATATGAGAATGGTATTTTTTCGTGTTTTTGAAAAATGCTAAGAATAATATTGCGCCATCGTGCAGGTCTAGCCGGAAATTCTGAGTACGCAGATTTCTTCTTCCAACCTTTCAGAAGGCTATGTGAAAATATGAAAATGGTATATTTGCGTGTTTTTGAAAAATGCAAATTTTAATATTGCGCCTTCGTGCAGGTCTAGCCGAGAATTCTGAGTACGCAGATTTCTTCTTTCAACCTTTGAGAAGGCTATGTGAAAATATGAGAATGGTATTTTTTCGTGTTTTTGAAAAATGCAAATTTTAATATTGCGCCTTCGTGCAGGTCTAGCCGAGAATTCTGAGTACGCAGATTTCTTCTTTCAACCTTTGAGAAGGCTATGTGAAAATATGAGAATGGTATTTTTTCGTGTTTTTGAAAAATGCTAATTTTAATATTGCGCCTTCGTGCAGGTCTAGCCGAGAATTCTGAGTACGCAGATTTCTTCTTTCAACCTTTGAGAAGGCTATGTGAAAATATGAGAATGGTATTTTTTCGTGTTTTTGAAAAATGCTAATATTAATTACCATTGAGAAGGCTATGTGAAAATATGAGAATGGTATTTTTTCGTGTTTTTGAAAAATGCTAATAATAATATTGCGCCATCGTGCAGGTCTAGCCGAAAATTCTGAGTACGCAAATTTCTTTCCCCAACCTATGAGAAGGCTATGTGAAAATATGAGAATGGTATTTTTTCGTGTTTTTGAAAACTGCTAAGATTAATATTGCGCCATCGTGCAGGTCTAGCCGGAAATTCTGAGTACGCAGATTTCTTCTTCCAACCTTTCAGAAGGCTATGTGAAAATATGAAAATGGTATATTTGCGTGTTTTTGAAAAATGCAAATTTTAATATTGCGCCTTCGTGCAGGTCTAGCCGAGAATTCTGAGTACGCAGATTTCTTCTTTCAACCTTTGAGAAGGCTATGTGAAAATATGAGAATGGTATTTTTTCGTGTTTTTGAAAAATGCTAATATTAATTACCATTGAGAAGGCTATGTGAAAATATGAGAATGGTATTTTTTCGTGTTTTTAAAAAATGCTAATATTAATATTGTGCCATCGTGCAGGTCTAGCCGAAAATTCTGAGTACGCAGATTTCTTTCCCCAACCTTTGAGAAGGCTATGTGAAAATATGGAAATGGTATTTTTTCGTGTTTTTGAAAAATGCTAAGATTAATATTGCGCCATCGTGCAGGTCTAGCCGGAAATTCTGAGTACGCAGATTTCTTCTTCCAACCTTTCAGAAGGCTATGTGAAAATATGAAAATGGTATATTTGCGTGTTTTTGAAAAATGCAAATTTTAATATTGCGCCTTCGTGCAGGTCTAGCCGAGAATTCTGAGTACGCAGATTTCTTCTTTCAACCTTTGAGAAGGCTATGTGAAAATATGAGAATGGTATTTTTTCGTGTTTTTGAAAAATGCAAATTTTAATATTGCGCCTTCGTGCAGGTCTAGCAGAGAATTCTGAGTACGCAGATTTCTTCTTTCAACCTTTGAGAAGGCTATGTGAAAATATGAGAATGGTATTTTTTCGTGTTTTTGAAAAATGCTAATTTTAATATTGCGCCTTCGTGCAGGTCTAGCCGAGAATTCTGAGTACGCAGATTTCTTCTTTCAACCTTTGAGAAGGCTATGTGAAAATATGAGAATGGTATTTTTTCGTGTTTTTGAAAAATGCTAATATTAGTTACCATTGAGAAGGCTATGTGAAAATATGAGAATGGTATTTTTTCGTGTTTTTGAAAACTGCTAATTTTAATATTACGCCATCGTGCAGGTCTAGCCGAAAATTCTGAGTACACAGATTTCTTTCCCCAACCTTTGAGAAGGCTATGTGAAAATATGAGAATGGTATTTTTTCGTGTTTTTGAAAAATGCTAAGATTAATATTGCGCCATCGTGCAGGTCTAGCCGGAAATTCTGAGTACGCAGATTTCTTTCCCCAACCTTTCAGAAGGCTATGTAAAAATATGAGAATGGTATTTTTTCGTGTTTTTGAAAAATGCTAATTTCAATATTGCGCCTTCGTGCAGGTCTAGCCGAGAATTCTGAGTACGCAGATTTCTTCTTTCAACCTTTGAGAAGGCTATGTGAAAATATGAGAATGGTATTTTTTCGTGTTTTTGAAAAATGCTAATATTAATTACCATTGAGAAGGCTATGTGAAAATATGAGAATGGTATTTTTCGTGTTTTTAAAAAATGCTAATATTAATATTGTGCCATCGTGCAGGTCTAGCCGAAAATTCTGAGTACGCAGATTTCTTTCCCCAACCTTTGAGAAGGCTATGTGAAAATATGGAAATGGTATTTTTTCGTGTTTTTGAAAAATGCTAAGATTAATATTGCGCCATCGTGCAGGTCTAGCCGGAAATTCTGAGTACGCAGATTTCTTTCCCCAACCTTTGAGAAGGCTATGTGAAAATATGGAAATGGTATTTTTTCGTGTTTTTGAAAAATGCTAAGATTAATATTGCGCCATCGTCCAGGTCTAGCCGGAAATTCTGAGTACGCAGATTTCTTTCCCCAACCTTTCAGAAGGCTATGTAAAAATATGAGAATGGTATTTTTTCGTGTTTTTGAAAAATGCTAATTTCAATATTGCGCCTTCGTGCAGGTTTAGCCGAGAATTCTGAGTACGCAGATTTCTTCTTTCAACCTTTGAGAAGGCTATGTGAAAATATGAGAATGGTATTTTTTCGTGTTTTTGAAAAATGCTAATATTAATTACCATTGAGAAGGCTATGTGAAAATATGAGAATGGTATTTTTTCGTGTTTTTGAAAAATGCTAATATTAATATTGTGCCATCGTGCAGGTCTAGCCGAAAATTCTGAGTACGCAGATTTCTTTCCCCAACCTTTGAGAAGGCTATGTGAAAATATGGAAATGGTATTTTTTCGTGTTTTTGAAAAATGCTAAGATTAATATTGCGCCATCGTCCAGGTCTAGCCGGAAATTCTGAGTACGCAGATTTCTTTCCCCAACCTTTCAGAAGGCTATGTAAAAATATGAGAATGGTATTTTTTCGTGTTTTTGAAAAATGCTAATTTCAATATTGCGCCTTCGTGCAGGTTTAGCCGAGAATTCTGAGTACGCAGATTTCTTCTTTCAACCTTTGAGAAGGCTATGTGAAAATATGAGAATGGTATTTTTTCGTGTTTTTGAAAAATGCTAATATTAATTACCATTGAGAAGGCTATGTGAAAATATGAGAATGGTATTTTTTCGTGTTTTTAAAAAATGCCCATATTAATATTGTGCCATCGTGCAGGTCTAGCCGAAAATTCTGAGTACGCAGATTTCTTTCCCCAACCTTTGAGAAGGCTATGTGAAAATATGAGAATGGTATTTTTGCGTGTTTTTGAAAAATACTAATATTAATATTGCGCCATCGTGCAGGTCTAGCCGGAAATTCTGAGTACGCGATTTCTTCTTTCAACCTTTCAGAAGGCTATGTGAAAATATGAGAATGGTATTTTTTCGTGTTTTTGAAAAATGCTAATAATAATATTGCGCCATCGTGCAGGTCTTGCCGAAAATTCTGAGTACGCAAATTTCTTTCCCCAACCTATGAGAAGGCTATGTGAAAATATGAGAATGGTATTTTTTCGTGTTTTTGAAAACTGCTAATTTTAATATTACGCCATCGTGCAGGACGCAAATTTCTTTCCCCAACCTATGAGAAAGCTATGTGAAAATATGAGAATGGTATATTTGCGTGTTTTTGAAAAATACTAATATTAATATTGCGCCATCGTGCAGGTCTAGCCGGAAATTCTGAGTACGCAGATTTCTTCTTCCAACCTTTCAGAAGGCTATGTGAAAACATGAGAATGGTATTTTTTCGTGTTTTTGAAAAATGCTAATAATAATATTGCGCCATCGTGCAGGTCTAGCCGAAAATTCTGAGTACGCAGATTTCTTTCCCCAACCTTTGAGAAGGCTATGTGAAAATATGGAAATGGTATTTTTTCGTGTTTTTGAAAAATGCTAAGATTAATATTGCGCCATCGTCCAGGTCTAGCCGGAAATTCTGAGTACGCAGATTTCTTTCCCCAACCTTTCAGAAGGCTATGTAAAAATATGAGAATGGTATTTTTTCGTGTTTTTGAAAAATGCTAATTTCAATATTGCGCCTTCGTGCAGGTTTAGCCGAGAATTCTGAGTACGCAGATTTCTTCTTTCAACCTTTGAGAAGGCTATGTGAAAATATGAGAATGGTATTTTTTCGTGTTTTTGAAAAATGCTAATATTAATTACCATTGAGAAGGCTATGTGAAAATATGAGAATGGTATTTTTTCGTGTTTTTAAAAAATGCCCATATTAATATTGTGCCATCGTGCAGGTCTAGCCGAAAATTCTGAGTACGCAGATTTCTTTCCCCAACCTTTGAGAAGGCTATGTGAAAATATGAGAATGGTATTTTTGCGTGTTTTTGAAAAATACTAATATTAATATTGCGCCATCGTGCAGGTCTAGCCGGAAATTCTGAGTACGCGATTTCTTCTTTCAACCTTTCAGAAGGCTATGTGAAAATATGAGAATGGTATTTTTTCGTGTTTTTGAAAAATGCTAATAATAATATTGCGCCATCGTGCAGGTCTTGCCGAAAATTCTGAGTACGCAAATTTCTTTCCCCAACCTATGAGAAGGCTATGTGAAAATATGAGAATGGTATTTTTTCGTGTTTTTGAAAACTGCTAATTTTAATATTACGCCATCGTGCAGGACGCAAATTTCTTTCCCCAACCTATGAGAAGGCTATGTGAAAATATGAGAATGGTATTTTTTCGTGTTTTTGAAAACTGCTAATTTTAATATTACGCCATCGTGCAGGTCTAGCCGGAAATTCTGAGTACGCAGATTTCTTTCCCCAACCTTTGAGAAGGCTATGTGAAAATATGGAAATGGTATTTTTTCGTGTTTTTGAAAAATGCTAAGATTAATATTGCGCCATCGTGCAGGTCTAGCCGGAAATTCTGAGTACGCAGATTTCTTCTTCCAACCTTTCAGAAGGCTATGTGAAAATATGAAAATGGTATATTTGCGTGTTTTTGAAAAATGCTAATTTTAATATTGCACTTCGTGCAGGTCTAGCCGAGAATTCTGAGTACGCAGATTTCTTCTTTCAACCTTTGAGAAGGCTATGTGAAAATATGAGAATGGTATTTTTTCGTGTTTTTGAAAAATGCTAATATTAATTACCATTGAGAAGGCTATGTGAAAATATGGAAATGGTATTTTTTCGTGTTTTTGAAAAATGCTAAGATTAATATTGCGCCATCGTGCAGGTCTAGCCGGAAATTCTGAGTACGCAGATTTCTTTCCCCAACCTTTCAGAAGGATATGTAAAAATATGAGAATGGTATTTTTTCGTGTTTTTGAAAAATGCTAATTTCAATATTGCGCCTTCGTGGAGGTTTAGCCGAGAATTCTGAGTACGCAGATTTCTTCTTTCAACCTTTGAGAAGGCTATGTGAAAATATGAGAATGGTATTTTTTCGTGTTTTTGAAAAATGCTAATATTAATTACCATTGAGAAGGCTATGTGAAAATTATGAGAATGGTATTTTTTGGTGTTTTTAAAAAATGCTCATATTAATATTGTGCCATCGTGCAGGTCTAGCCGAAAATTCTGAGTACGCAGATTTCTTTCCCCAACCTTTGAGAAGGCTATGTGAAAATATGAGAATGGTATTTTTTCGTGTTTTTGAAAAATGCTAATATTAATTACCATTGAGAAGGCTATGTGAAAATATGAGAATGGTATTTTTTCGTGTTTTTGAAAAATGCTAATATTAATATTGCGCCATCGTGCAGGTCTAGCCGGAAATTCTGAGTACGCAGATTTCTTTCCCCAACCTTTCAGAATGATATGTAAAAATATGAGAATGGTATTTTTTCGTGTTTTTGAAAAATGCTAATTTCAATATTGCGCCTTCGTGCAGGTTTAGCCGAGAATTCTGAGTACGCAGATTTCTTCTTTCAACCTTTGAGAAGGCTATGTGAAAATATGAGAATGGTATTTTTTCGTGTTTTTGAAAAATGCTAATATTAATTACCATTGAGAAGGCTATGTGAAAATATGAGAATGGTATTTTTTCGTGTTTTTGAAAAATGCTAATATTAATATTGTGCCATCGTGCAGGTCTAGCCGAAAATTCGGAGTACGCAGATTTCTTTCCCCAAACTTTGAGAAGGCTATGTGAAAATATGGAAATGGTATTTTTTCGTGTTTTTGAAAAATGCTAATTTCAATATTGCGCCTTCGTGGAGGCTTAGCCGAGAATTCTGAGTACGCAGATTTCTTCTTTCAACCTTTGAGAAGGCTATGTGAAAATATGAGAATGGTATTTTTTCGTGTTTTTGAAAAATGCTAATATTAATTACCATTGAGAAGGCTATGTGAAAATTATGAGAATGGTATTTTTTCGTGTTTTTAAAAAATGCTCATATTAATATTGTGCCATCGTGCAGGTCTAGCCGGAAATTCTGAGTACGCAGATTTCTTTCCCCAACCTTTGAGAAGGCTATGTGAAAATATGGAAATGGTATTTTTTCGTGTTTTTGAAAAATGCTAAGATTAATATTGCGCCATCGTGCAGGTCTAGCCGGAAATTCTGAGTACGCAGATTTCTTCTTCCAACCTTTCAGAAGGCTATGTGAAAATATGAAAATGGTATATTTGCGTGTTTTTGAAAAATGCAAATTTTAATATTGCGCCTTCGTGCAGGTCTAGCCGAGAATTCTGAGTACGCAGATTTCTTCTTTCAACCTTTGAGAAGGCTATGTGAAAATATGAGAATGGTATTTTTTCGTGTTTTTGAAAAATGCTAATTTTAATATTGCGCCTTCGTGCAGGTCTAGCCGAGAATTCTGAGTACGCGAATTTCTTCTTTCAACCTTTGAGAAGGCTATGTGAAAATATGAGAATGGTATTTTTTCATGTTTTTGAAAAATGCTAATATTAATATTGCGCCATCGTGCAGGTCTAGCCGGAAATTCTGAGTACGCAGATTTCTTTCCCCAACCTTTCAGAAGGCTATGTAAAAATATGAGAATGGTATTTTTTCGTGTTTTTGAAAAATGCTAATTTCAATATTGCGCCTTCGTGCAGGTCTAGCCGAGAATTCTGAGTACGCAGATTTCTTCTTTCAACCTTTGAGAAGGCTATGTGAAAATAAGAGAATGGTATTTTTTCGTGTTTTTGAAAAATGCTAATATTAATTACCATTGAGAAGGCTATGTGAAAATATGAGAATGGTATTTTTTCGTGTTTTTAAAAAATGCTAATATTAATATTGTGCCATCGTGCAGGTCTAGCCGAAAATTCTGAGTACGCAGATTTCTTTCCCCAACCTTTGAGAAGGCTATGTGAAAATATGGAAATGGTATTTTTTCGTGTTTTTGAAAAATGCTAATATCAATATTGCGCCTTCGTGCAGGTCTAGCCGAGAATTCTGAGTACGCAGAATTCGTTCCCCAACCTTTGAGAAGGCTATGTGAAAATATTGAAATGGTATTTTTTCATGTTTTTGAAAAATGCTAATATTAATATTGCGCCATCGTGCAGGTCTAGCCGGAAATTCTGAGTACGCAGATTTCTTTCCCCAACCTTTCAGAAGGCTATGTAAAAATATGAGAATGGTATTTTTTCGTGTTTTTGAAAAATGCTAATTTCAATATTGCGCCTTCGTGCAGGTCTAGCCGAGAATTCTGAGTACGCAGATTTCTTCTTTCAACCTTTGAGAAGGCTATGTGAAAATATGAGAATGGTATTTTTTCGTGTTTTTGAAAAATGCTAATATTAATTACCATTGAGAAGGCTATGTGAAAATATGAGAATGGTATTTTTTCGTGTTTTTAAAAAATGCTAATATTAATATTGTGCCATCGTGCAGGTCTAGCCGAAAATTCTGAGTACGCAGATTTCTTTCCCCAACCTTTGAGAAGGCTATGTGAAAATATGGAAATGGTATTTTTTCGTGTTTTTGAAAAATGCTAATATCAATATTGCGCCTTCGTGCAGGTCTAGCCGAGAATTCTGAGTACGCAGATTTCTTCTTTCAACCTTTGAGAAGGCTATGTGAAAATATGAGAGTGGTATTTTTTCGTGTTTTTGAAAAATGCTAATATTAATTACCATTGAGAAGGCTATGTGAAAATATGAGAATGGTATTTTTTCGTGTTTTTAAAAAAATGCTAATATTAATATTGTGCCATCGTGCAGGTCTAGCCGAAAATTCTGAGTACGCAGATTTCGTTCCCCAACCTTTGAGAAGGCTATGTGAAAATATTGAAATGGTATTTTTTCATGTTTTTGAAAAATGCTAATATTAATATTGCGCCATCGTGCAGGTCTAGCCGGAAATTCTGAGTACGCAGATTTCTTTCCCCAACCTTTCAGAAGGCTATGTAAAAATATGAGAATGGTATTTTTTCGTGTTTTTGAAAAATGCTAATTTCAATATTGCGCCTTCGTGCAGGTCTAGCCGAGAATTCTGAGTACGCAGATTTCTTCTTTCAACCTTTGAGAAGGCTATGTGAAAATATGAGAATGGTATTTTTTCGTGTTTTTGAAAAATGCTAATATTAATTACCATTGAGAAGGCTATGTGAAAATATGAGAATGGTATTTTTTCGTGTTTTTAAAAAATGCCAATATTAATATTGTGCCATCGTGCAGGTCTAGCCGAAAATTCTGAGTACGCAGATTTCTTTCCCCAACCTTTGAGAAGGCTATGTGAAAATATGGAAATGGTATTTTTTCGTGTTTTTGAAAAATGCTAATTTCAATATTGCGCCTTCGTGCAGGTCTAGCCGAGAATTCTGAGTACGCAGATTTCTTCTTTCAACCTTTGAGAAGGCTATGTGAAAATATGAGAGTGGTATTTTTTCGTGTTTTTGAAAAATGCTAATATTAATTACCATTGAGAAGGCTATGTGAAAATATGAGAATGGTATTTTTTCGTGTTTTTAAAAAATGCCAATATTAATATTGTGCCATCGTGCAGGTCTAGCCGAAAATTCTGAGTACGCAGATTTCTTTCCCCAACCTTTGAGAAGGCTATGTGAAAATATGAGAATGGTATTTTTGCGTGTTTTTGAAAAATACTAATATTAATATTGCGCCATCGTGCAGGTCTAGCCGAAAATTCTGAGTACGCAGATTTCTTTCCCCAACCTTTGAGAAGGCTATGTGAAAATATGGAAATGGTATTTTTTCGTGTTTTTGAAAAATGCTAATTTCAATATTGCGCCTTCGTGCAGGTCTAGCCGAGAATTCTGAGTACGCAGATTTCTTCTTTCAACCTTTGAGAAGGCTATGTGAAAATATGAGAGTGGTATTTTTTCGTGTTTTTGAAAAATGCTAATATTAATTACCATTGAGAAGGCTATGTGAAAATATGAGAATGGTATTTTTTCGTGTTTTTAAAAAATGCCAATATTAATATTGTGCCATCGTGCAGGTCTAGCCGAAAATTCTGAGTACGCAGATTTCTTTCCCCAACCTTTGAGAAGGCTATGTGAAAATATGAGAATGGTATTTTTGCGTGTTTTTAAAAAATGCCAATATTAATATTGTGCCATCGTGCAGGTCTAGCCGAAAATTCTGAGTACGCAGATTTCTTTCCCCAACCTTTGAGAAGGCTATGTGAAAATATGAGAATGGTATTTTTGCGTGTTTTTAAAAAATGCTAATATTAATATTGTGCCATCGTGCAGGTCTAGCCGAAAATTCTGAGTACGCAGATTTCTTTCCCCAACCTTTGAGAAGGCTATGTGAAAATATGGAAATGGTATTTTTTCGTGTTTTTAAAAAAATGCTAATATTAATATTGTGCCATCGTGCAGGTCTAGCCGAAAATTCTGAGTACGCAGAATTCGTTCCCCAACCTTTGAGAAGGCTATGTGAAAATATTGAAATGGTATTTTTTCATGTTTTTGAAAAATGCTAATATTAATATTGCGCCATCGTGCAGGTCTAGCCGGAAATTCTGAGTACGCAGATTTCTTTCCCCAACCTTTCAGAAGGCTATGTAAAAATATGAGAATGGTATTTTTTCGTGTTTTTGAAAAATGCTAATTTCAATATTGCGCCTTCGTGCAGGTCTAGCCGAGAATTCTGAGTACGCAGATTTCTTCTTTCAACCTTTGAGAAGGCTATGTGAAAATATGAGAATGGTATTTTTTCGTGTTTTTGAAAAATGCTAATATTAATTACCATTGAGAAGGCTATGTGAAAATATGAGAATGGTATTTTTTCGTGTTTTTAAAAAATGCTAATATTAATATTGTGCCATCGTGCAGGTCTAGCCGAAAATTCTGAGTACGCAGATTTCTTTCCCCAACCTTTGAGAAGGCTATGTGAAAATATGGAAATGGTATTTTTTCGTGTTTTTGAAAAATGCTAATATCAATATTGCGCCTTCGTGCAGGTCTAGCCGAGAATTCTGAGTACGCAGATTTCTTCTTTCAACCTTTGAGAAGGCTATGTGAAAATATGAGAGTGGTATTTTTTCGTGTTTTTGAAAAATGCTAATATTAATTACCATTGAGAAGGCTATGTGAAAATATGAGAATGGTATTTTTTCGTGTTTTTAAAAAAATGCTAATATTAATATTGTGCCATCGTGCAGGTCTAGCCGAAAATTCTGAGTACGCAGATTTCGTTCCCCAACCTTTGAGAAGGCTATGTGAAAATATTGAAATGGTATTTTTTCATGTTTTTGAAAAATGCTAATATTAATATTGCGCCATCGTGCAGGTCTAGCCGGAAATTCTGAGTACGCAGATTTCTTTCCCCAACCTTTCAGAAGGCTATGTAAAAATATGAGAATGGTATTTTTTCGTGTTTTTGAAAAATGCTAATTTCAATATTGCGCCTTCGTGCAGGTCTAGCCGAGAATTCTGAGTACGCAGATTTCTTCTTTCAACCTTTGAGAAGGCTATGTGAAAATATGAGAATGGTATTTTTTCGTGTTTTTGAAAAATGCTAATATTAATTACCATTGAGAAGGCTATGTGAAAATATGAGAATGGTATTTTTTCGTGTTTTTAAAAAATGCCAATATTAATATTGTGCCATCGTGCAGGTCTAGCCGAAAATTCTGAGTACGCAGATTTCTTTCCCCAACCTTTGAGAAGGCTATGTGAAAATATGGAAATGGTATTTTTTCGTGTTTTTGAAAAATGCTAATTTCAATATTGCGCCTTCGTGCAGGTCTAGCCGAGAATTCTGAGTACGCAGATTTCTTCTTTCAACCTTTGAGAAGGCTATGTGAAAATATGAGAGTGGTATTTTTTCGTGTTTTTGAAAAATGCTAATATTAATTACCATTGAGAAGGCTATGTGAAAATATGAGAATGGTATTTTTTCGTGTTTTTAAAAAATGCCAATATTAATATTGTGCCATCGTGCAGGTCTAGCCGAAAATTCTGAGTACGCAGATTTCTTTCCCCAACCTTTGAGAAGGCTATGTGAAAATATGAGAATGGTATTTTTGCGTGTTTTTGAAAAATACTAATATTAATATTGCGCCATCGTGCAGGTCTAGCCGGAAATTCTGAGTACGCGATTTCTTCTTTCAACCTTTCAGAAGGCTATGTGAAAATATGAGAATGGTATTTTTTCGTGTTTTTGAAAAATGCTAATAATAATATTGCGCCATCGTGCAGGTCTAGCCGAAAATTCTGAGTACGCAAATTTCTTTCCCCAACCTATGAGAAGGCTATGTGAAAATATGAGAATGGTATTTTTTCGTGTTTTTGAAAACTGCTAATTTTAATATTACGCCATCGTGCAGGTCTAGCCGGAAATTCTGAGTACGCAGATTTCTTTCCCCAACCTCTCAGAAGGCTATGTGGAAACTTGAGAGAGGTATTTTTTCGTGTTTTTGAAAAATGGTAATTTTAATATTGCGCCTTCGTGCAGGTCTAGCCGAAATTTCTGAGTACGCAGATTTCTTTCCCCAACCTTTCAGAAGGATATGTAAAAATATGAGAATGGTATTTTTTCGTGTTTTTGAAAAATGCTAATAATAATATTGCGCCATCGTGCAGGTCTAGCCGAAAATTCTGAGTACGCAAATTTCTTTCCCCAACCTATGAGAAGGCTATGTGAAAATATGAGAATGGTATTTTTTCGTGTTTTTGAAAACTGCTAATTTTAATATTACGCCATCGTGCAGGTCTAGCCGGAAATTCTGAGTACGCAGATTTCTTTCCCCAACCTTTCAGAAGGCTATGTGGAAACTTGAGAGAGGTATTTTTTCGTGTTTTTGAAAAATGGTAATTTTAATATTAAGCCTTCGTGCAGGTCTAGCCGAAATTTCTGAGTACGCAGATTTCTTTCCCCAACCTTTCAGAAGGATATGTAAAAATAGGAAAATGGTATATTTGCGTGTTTTTGAAAAATGCTAATTTTAATATTGCGCCTTCGTGCAGGTCTAGCCGAGAATTCTGAGTACGCAGATTTCTTCTTTCAACCTTTGAGAAGGCTATGTGAAAATATGAGAATGGTATTTTCTCGTGTTTTTGAAAACTGCTAATTTTAATATTGCGCCATCGTGCAGGTCTAGCCGAAAATTCTGAGTACGCAAATTTCTTTCCCCAACCTATGAGAAGGCTATGTGAAAATATGAGAATGGTATTTTTGCGTGTTTTTGAAAAATACTAATATTAATATTGCGCCATCGTGCAGGTCTAGCCGGAAATTCTGAGTACGCAGATTTCTTCTTCCAACCTTTCAGAAGGCTATGTGAAAACATGAGAATGGTATTTTTTCGTGTTTTTGAAAAATGCTAATAATAATATTGCGCCATCGTGCAGGTCTAGCCGAAAATTCTGAGTACGCAGATTTCTTTCCCCAACCTATGAGAAGGCTATGTGAAAATATGAGAATGGTATTTTTTCGTGTTTTTGAAAACTGCTAATTTTAATATTACGCCATCGTGCAGGTCTAGCCGGAAATTCTGAGTACGCAGATTTCTTTCCCCAACCTTTGAGAAGGCTATGTGAAAATATGGAAATGGTATTTTTTCGTGTTTTTGAAAAATGCTAAGATTAATATTGCGCCATCGTGCAGGTCTAGCCGGAAATTCTGAGTACGCAGATTTCTTCTTCCAACCTTTCAGAAGGCTATGTGAAAATATGAAAATGGTATTTTTTCGTGTTTTTGAAAAATGCTAAGATTAATATTGCGCCATCGTGCAGGTCTAGCCGGAAATTCTGAGTACGCAGATTTCTTTCCCCAACCTTTCAGAAGGATATGTAAAAATATGAGAATGGTATTTTTTCGTGTTTTTGAAAAATGCTAATTTCAATATTGCGCCTTCGTGGAGGTTTAGCCGAGAATTCTGAGTACGCAGATTTCTTCTTTCAACCTTTGAGAAGGCTATGTGAAAATATGAGAATGGTATTTTTTCGTGTTTTTGAAAAATGCTAATATTAATTACCATTGAGAAGGCTATGTGAAAATTATGAGAATGGTATTTTTTCGTGTTTTTAAAAAATGCTCATATTAATATTGTGCCATCGTGCAGGTCTAGCCGAAAATTCTGAGTACGCAGATTTCTTTCCCCAACCTTTGAGAAGGCTATGTGAAAATATGAGAATGGTATTTTTTCGTGTTTTTGAAAAATGCTAAGATTAATATTGCGCCATCGTGCAGGTCTAGCCGGAAATTCTGAGTACGCAGATTTCTTTCCCCAACCTTTCAGAAGGATATGTAAAAATATGAGAATGGTATTTTTTCGTGTTTTTGAAAAATGCTAATTTCAATATTGCGCCTTCGTGCAGGTTTAGCCGAGAATTCTGAGTACGCAGATTTCTTCTTTCAACCTTTGAGAAGGCTATGTGAAAATATGAGAATGGTATTTTTTCGTGTTTTTGAAAAATGCTAATATTAATTACCATTGAGAAGGCTATGTGAAAATATGAGAATGGTATTTTTTCGTGTTTTTGAAAAATGCTAATATTAATATTGTGCCATCGTGCAGGTCTAGCCGAAAATTCGGAGTACGCAGATTTCTTTCCCCAAACTTTGAGAAGGCTATGTGAAAATATGGAAATGGTATTTTTTCGTGTTTTTGAAAAATGCTAATTTCAATATTGCGCCTTCGTGGAGGCTTAGCCGAGAATTCTGAGTACGCAGATTTCTTCTTTCAACCTTTGAGAAGGCTATGTGAAAATATGAGAATGGTATTTTTTCGTGTTTTTGAAAAATGCTAATATTAATTACCATTGAGAAGGCTATGTGAAAATTATGAGAATGGTATTTTTTCGTGTTTTTAAAAAATGCTCATATTAATATTGTGCCATCGTGCAGGTCTAGCCGGAAATTCTGAGTACGCAGATTTCTTTCCCCAACCTTTGAGAAGGCTATGTGAAAATATGGAAATGGTATTTTTTCGTGTTTTTGAAAAATGCTAAGATTAATATTGCGCCATCGTGCAGGTCTAGCCGGAAATTCTGAGTACGCAGATTTCTTCTTCCAACCTTTCAGAAGGCTATGTGAAAATATGAAAATGGTATATTTGCGTGTTTTTGAAAAATGCTAATTTTAATATTGCGCCTTCGTGCAGGTCTAGCCGAGAATTCTGAGTACGCAGATTTCTTCTTTCAACCTTTGAGAAGGCTATGTGAAAATATGAGAATGGTATTTTTTCGTGTTTTTGAAAAATGCTAATTTTAATATTGCGCCTTCGTGCAGGTCTAGCCGAGAATTCTGAGTACGCGAATTTCTTCTTTCAACCTTTGAGAAGGCTATGTGAAAATATGAGAATGGTATTTTTTCGTGTTTTTAAAAAAATGCTAATATTAATATTGTGCCATCGTGCAGGTCTAGCCGAAAATTCTGAGTACGCAGATTTCGTTCCCCAACCTTTGAGAAGGCTATGTGAAAATATTGAAATGGTATTTTTTCATGTTTTTGAAAAATGCTAATATTAATATTGCGCCATCGTGCAGGTCTAGCCGGAAATTCTGAGTACGCAGATTTCTTTCCCCAACCTTTCAGAAGGCTATGTAAAAATATGAGAATGGTATTTTTTCGTGTTTTTGAAAAATGCTAATTTCAATATTGCGCCTTCGTGCAGGTCTAGCCGAGAATTCTGAGTACGCAGATTTCTTCTTTCAACCTTTGAGAAGGCTATGTGAAAATATGAGAATGGTATTTTTTCGTGTTTTTGAAAAATGCTAATATTAATTACCATTGAGAAGGCTATGTGAAAATATGAGAATGGTATTTTTTCGTGTTTTTAAAAAATGCTAATATTAATATTGTGCCATCGTGCAGGTCTAGCCGAAAATTCTGAGTACGCAGATTTCTTTCCCCAACCTTTGAGAAGGCTATGTGAAAATATGGAAATGGTATTTTTTCGTGTTTTTGAAAAATGCTAATATCAATATTGCGCCTTCGTGCAGGTCTAGCCGAGAATTCTGAGTACGCAGATTTCTTCTTTCAACCTTTGAGAAGGCTATGTGAAAATATGAGAGTGGTATTTTTTCGTGTTTTTGAAAAATGCTAATATTAATTACCATTGAGAAGGCTATGTGAAAATATGAGAATGGTATTTTTTCGTGTTTTTAAAAAAATGCTAATATTAATATTGTGCCATCGTGCAGGTCTAGCCGAAAATTCTGAGTACGCAGATTTCGTTCCCCAACCTTTGAGAAGGCTATGTGAAAATATTGAAATGGTATTTTTTCATGTTTTTGAAAAATGCTAATATTAATATTGCGCCATCGTGCAGGTCTAGCCGGAAATTCTGAGTACGCAGATTTCTTTCCCCAACCTTTCAGAAGGCTATGTAAAAATATGAGAATGGTATTTTTTCGTGTTTTTGAAAAATGCTAATTTCAATATTGCGCCTTCGTGCAGGTCTAGCCGAGAATTCTGAGTACGCAGATTTCTTCTTTCAACCTTTGAGAAGGCTATGTGAAAATATGAGAATGGTATTTTTTCGTGTTTTTGAAAAATGCTAATATTAATTACCATTGAGAAGGCTATGTGAAAATATGAGAATGGTATTTTTTCGTGTTTTTAAAAAATGCCAATATTAATATTGTGCCATCGTGCAGGTCTAGCCGAAAATTCTGAGTACGCAGATTTCTTTCCCCAACCTTTGAGAAGGCTATGTGAAAATATGGAAATGGTATTTTTTCGTGTTTTTGAAAAATGCTAATTTCAATATTGCGCCTTCGTGCAGGTCTAGCCGAGAATTCTGAGTACGCAGATTTCTTCTTTCAACCTTTGAGAAGGCTATGTGAAAATATGAGAGTGGTATTTTTTCGTGTTTTTGAAAAATGCTAATATTAATTACCATTGAGAAGGCTATGTGAAAATATGAGAATGGTATTTTTTCGTGTTTTTAAAAAATGCTAATATTAATATTGCGCCATCGTGCAGGTCTAGCCGAAAATTCTGAGTACGCAGATTTCTTTCCCCAACCTTTGAGAAGGCTATGAGAAAAAATGAGAATGATATTTTTTCGTGTTTTTGAAAAATGCTAATATTAATATTGCGCCATCGTGCAGGTCTAGCGGGAAATTCTGAGTACGCAGATTTCTTCTTCCAACTTTTCAGAAGGCTATATGATAATATGAAAATGGTATATTTGCGTGTTTTTGAAAAATGCTAATATTAATATTGCGCCATCGTGCAGGTCTAGCCGAAAATTCTGAGTACGCAAATTTCTTTCCCCAACCTTTGAGAAGGCTATGTGAAAATATGGAAATGGTATTTTTTCGTGTTTTTGAAAAATGCTAATATTAATATTGCGCCATCGTGCAGGTCTAGCCGAAAATTCTGAGTACGCAAATTTCTTTCCCCAACCTTTGAGAAGGCTATGTGAAAATATGGAAATGGTATTTTTTCGTGTTTTTGACAAATGCTAATATTAATATTGCGCCATCGTGCAGGTCTAGCCGAAAATTCTGAGTACGCAAATTTCTTTCCCCAACCTTTGAGAAGGCTATGTGAAAATATGGAAATGGTATTTTTTCGTGTTTTTGAAAAATGCTAAGATTAATATTGCGCCATCGTGCAGGTCTAGCCGAAAATTCTGAGTACGCAGATTTCTTTCCCCAACCTTTGAGAAGGCTATGAAAAAAAATGAGAATGATATTTTTTCGTGTTTTTGAAAAATGCTAATATTAATATTGCGCCATCGTGCAGGTCTAGCCGAAAATTCTGAGTACGCAAATTTCTTTCCCCAACCTTTGAGAAGGCTATGTTAAAATATGGAAATGGTATTTTTTCGTGTTTTTGACAAATGCTAATATTAATATTGCGCCATCGTGCAGGTCTAGCCGAAAATTCTGAGTACGCAAATTTCTTTCCCCAACCTTTGAGAAGGCTATGTGAAAATATGAGAATGGTATTTTTTCGTGTTTTTGAAAAATGCTAAGATTAATATTGCGCCATCGTGCAGGTCTAGCCGGAAATTCTGAGTACGCAGATTTCTTCTTCCAACTTTTCAGAAGGCTATGTGATAATATGAAAATGGTATATTTGCGTGTTTTTGAAAAATGCTAATATTAATATTGCGCCATCGTGCAGGTCTAGCCGAAAATTCTGAGTACGCAAATCTCTTTCCCCAACCTTTGAGAAGGCTATGTGAAAATATGGAAATGGTATTTTTTCGTGTTTTTGAAAAATGCTAATATTAATATTTCGCCATCGTGCAGGTCTAGCCGAAAATTCTGAGTTCGCAGATTTCTTTCCCCAACCTTTGAGAAGGCTATGAGAAAAAATGAGAATGATATTTTTTCGTGTTTTTGAAAAATGCTAATATTAATATTGCGCCATCGTGCAGGTCTAGCCGGAAATTCTGAGTACGCAGATTTCTTCTTCCAACTTTTCAGAAGGCTATGTGATAATATGAAAATGGTATATTTGCGTGTTTTTGAAAAATGCTAATATTAATATTGCGCCATCGTGCAGGTCTAGCCGAAAATTCTGAGTACGCAAATTTCTTTCCCCAACCTTTGAGAAGGCTATGTGAAAATATGGAAATGGTATTTTTTCGTGTTTTTGAAAAATGCTAATATCAATATTGCGCCTTCGTGCAGGTCTAGCCGAGAATTCTGAGTACGCAGATTTCTTCTTTCAACCTTTGAGAAGGCTATGTGAAAATATGAGAGTGGTATTTTTTCGTGTTTTTGAAAAATGCTAATATTAATTACCATTGAGAAGGCTATGTGAAAATATGAGAATGGTATTTTTTCGTGTTTTTAAAAAAATGCTAATATTAATATTGTGCCATCGTGCAGGTCTAGCCGAAAATTCTGAGTACGCAGATTTCGTTCCCCAACCTTTGAGAAGGCTATGTGAAAATATTGAAATGGTATTTTTTCATGTTTTTGAAAAATGCTAATATTAATATTGCGCCATCGTGCAGGTCTAGCCGGAAATTCTGAGTACGCAGATTTCTTTCCCCAACCTTTCAGAAGGCTATGTAAAAATATGAGAATGGTATTTTTTCGTGTTTTTGAAAAATGCTAATTTCAATATTGCGCCTTCGTGCAGGTCTAGCCGAGAATTCTGAGTACGCAGATTTCTTCTTTCAACCTTTGAGAAGGCTATGTGAAAATATGAGAATGGTATTTTTTCGTGTTTTTGAAAAATGCTAATATTAATTACCATTGAGAAGGCTATGTGAAAATATGAGAATGGTATTTTTTCGTGTTTTTAAAAAATGCCAATATTAATATTGTGCCATCGTGCAGGTCTAGCCGAAAATTCTGAGTACGCAGATTTCTTTCCCCAACCTTTGAGAAGGCTATGTGAAAATATGGAAATGGTATTTTTTCGTGTTTTTGAAAAATGCTAATTTCAATATTGCGCCTTCGTGCAGGTCTAGCCGAGAATTCTGAGTACGCAGATTTCTTCTTTCAACCTTTGAGAAGGCTATGTGAAAATATGAGAGTGGTATTTTTTCGTGTTTTTGAAAAATGCTAAGATTAATATTGCGCCATCGTGTAGGTCTAGCCGGAAATTCTGAGTACGCAGATTTCTTTCCCCAACCTTTCAGAAGGATATGTAAAAATATGAGAATGGTATTTTTTCGTGTTTTTGAAAAATGCTAATTTCAATATTGCGCCTTCGTGGAGGTTTAGCCGAGAATTCTGAGTACGCAGATTTCTTCTTTCAACCTTTGAGAAGGCTATGTGAAAATATGAGAATGGTATTTTTTCGTGTTTTTGAAAAATGCTAATATTAATTACCATTGAGAAGGCTATGTGAAAATTATGAGAATGGTATTTTTTCGTGTTTTTAAAAAATGCTCATATTAATATTGTGCCATCGTGCAGGTCTAGCCGAAAATTCTGAGTACGCAGATTTCTTTCCCCAACCTTTGAGAAGGCTATGTGAAAATATGAGAATGGTATTTTTTCGTGTTTTTGAAAAATGCTAAGATTAATATTGCGCCATCGTGCAGGTCTAGCCGGAAATTCTGAGTACGCAGATTTCTTTCCCCAACCTTTCAGAAGGATATGTAAAAATATGAGAATGGTATTTTTTCGTGTTTTTGAAAAATGCTAATTTCAATATTGCGCCTTCGTGCAGGTTTAGCCGAGAATTCTGAGTACGCAGATTTCTTCTTTCAACCTTTGAGAAGGCTATGTGAAAATATGAGAATGGTATTTTTTCGTGTTTTTGAAAAATGCTAATATTAATTACCATTGAGAAGGCTATGTGAAAATATGAGAATGGTATTTTTTCGTGTTTTTGAAAAATGCTAATATTAATATTGTGCCATCGTGCAGGTCTAGCCGAAAATTCGGAGTACGCAGATTTCTTTCCCCAAACTTTGAGAAGGCTATGTGAAAATATGGAAATGGTATTTTTTCGTGTTTTTGAAAAATGCTAATTTCAATATTGCGCCTTCGTGGAGGCTTAGCCGAGAATTCTGAGTACGCAGATTTCTTCTTTCAACCTTTGAGAAGGCTATGTGAAAATATGAGAATGGTATTTTTTCGTGTTTTTGAAAAATGCTAATATTAATTACCATTGAGAAGGCTATGTGAAAATTATGAGAATGGTATTTTTTCGTGTTTTTAAAAAATGCTCATATTAATATTGTGCCATCGTGCAGGTCTAGCCGGAAATTCTGAGTACGCAGATTTCTTTCCCCAACCTTTGAGAAGGCTATGTGAAAATATGGAAATGGTATTTTTTCGTGTTTTTGAAAAATGCTAAGATTAATATTGCGCCATCGTGCAGGTCTAGCCGGAAATTCTGAGTACGCAGATTTCTTCTTCCAACCTTTCAGAAGGCTATGTGAAAATATGAAAATGGTATATTTGCGTGTTTTTGAAAAATGCTAATTTTAATATTGCGCCTTCGTGCAGGTCTAGCCGAGAATTCTGAGTACGCAGATTTCTTCTTTCAACCTTTGAGAAGGCTATGTGAAAATATGAGAATGGTATTTTTTCGTGTTTTTGAAAAATGCTAATTTTAATATTGCGCCTTCGTGCAGGTCTAGCCGAGAATTCTGAGTACGCGAATTTCTTCTTTCAACCTTTGAGAAGGCTATGTGAAAATATGAGAATGGTATTTTTTCGTGTTTTTGAAAAATGCTAATATTAATATTGCGCCATCGTGCAGGTCTAGCCGGAAATTCTGAGTACGCAGATTTCTTTCCCCAACCTTTCAGAAGGCTATGTAAAAATATGAGAATGGTATTTTTTCGTGTTTTTGAAAAATGCTAATTTCAATATTGCGCCTTCGTGCAGGTCTAGCCGAGAATTCTGAGTACGCAGATTTCTTCTTTCAACCTTTGAGAAGGCTATGTGAAAATATGAGAATGGTATTTTTTCGTGTTTTTGAAAAATGCTAATTTTAATATTGCGCCTTCGTGCAGGTCTAGCCGAGAATTCTGAGTACGCAGATTTCTTCTTTCAACCTTTGAGAAGGCTATGTGAAAATATGAGAATGGTATATTTGCGTGTTTTTGAAAAATGCTAATTTTAATATTGCGCCTTCGTGCAGGTCTAGCCGAGAATTCTGAGTACGCAGATTTCTTCTTTCAACCTTTGAGAAGGCTATGTGAAAATATGAGAATGGTATTTTTTCGTGTTTTTGAAAAATGCTAATTTTAATATTGCGCCTTCGTGCAGGTCTAGCCGAGAATTCTGAGTACGCGAATTTCTTCTTTCAACCTTTGAGAAGGCTATGTGAAAATATGAGAATGGTATTTTTTCGTGTTTTTGAAAAATGCTAATTTTAATATTGCGCCTTCGTGCAGGTCTAGCCGAGAATTCTGAGTACGCGAATTTCTTCTTTCAACCTTTGAGAAGGCTATGTGAAAATATGAGAATGGTATTTTTTCATGTTTTTGAAAAATGCTAATATTAATATTGCGCCATCGTGCAGGTCTAGCCGGAAATTCTGAGTACGCAGATTTCTTTCCCCAACCTTTCAGAAGGCTATGTAAAAATATGAGAATGGTATTTTTTCGTGTTTTTGAAAAATGCTAATTTCAATATTGCGCCTTCGTGCAGGTCTAGCCGAGAATTCTGAGTACGCAGATTTCTTCTTTCAACCTTTGAGAAGGCTATGTGAAAATATGAGAATGGTATTTTTTCGTGTTTTTGAAAAATGCTAATATTAATTACCATTGAGAAGGCTATGTGAAAATATGAGAATGGTATTTTTTCGTGTTTTTAAAAAATGCTAATATTAATATTGTGCCATCGTGCAGGTCTAGCCGAAAATTCTGAGTACGCAGATTTCTTTCCCCAACCTTTGAGAAGGCTATGTGAAAATATGGAAATGGTATTTTTTCGTGTTTTTGAAAAATGCTAATATCAATATTGCGCCTTCGTGCAGGTCTAGCCGAGAATTCTGAGTACGCAGATTTCTTCTTTCAACCTTTGAGAAGGCTATGTGAAAATATGAGAGTGGTATTTTTTCGTGTTTTTGAAAAATGCTAATATTAATTACCATTGAGAAGGCTATGTGAAAATATGAGAATGGTATTTTTTCGTGTTTTTAAAAAAATGCTAATATTAATATTGTGCCATCGTGCAGGTCTAGCCGAAAATTCTGAGTACGCAGATTTCGTTCCCCAACCTTTGAGAAGGCTATGTGAAAATATTGAAATGGTATTTTTTCATGTTTTTGAAAAATGCTAATATTAATATTGCGCCATCGTGCAGGTCTAGCCGGAAATTCTGAGTACGCAGATTTCTTTCCCCAACCTTTCAGAAGGCTATGTAAAAATATGAGAATGGTATTTTTTCGTGTTTTTGAAAAATGCTAATTTCAATATTGCGCCTTCGTGCAGGTCTAGCCGAGAATTCTGAGTACGCAGATTTCTTCTTTCAACCTTTGAGAAGGCTATGTGAAAATATGAGAATGGTATTTTTTCGTGTTTTTGAAAAATGCTAATATTAATTACCATTGAGAAGGCTATGTGAAAATATGAGAATGGTATTTTTTCGTGTTTTTAAAAAATGCCAATATTAATATTGTGCCATCGTGCAGGTCTAGCCGAAAATTCTGAGTACGCAGATTTCTTTCCCCAACCTTTGAGAAGGCTATGTGAAAATATGGAAATGGTATTTTTTCGTGTTTTTGAAAAATGCTAATTTCAATATTGCGCCTTCGTGCAGGTCTAGCCGAGAATTCTGAGTACGCAGATTTCTTCTTTCAACCTTTGAGAAGGCTATGTGAAAATATGAGAGTGGTATTTTTTCGTGTTTTTGAAAAATGCTAATATTAATTACCATTGAGAAGGCTATGTGAAAATATGAGAATGGTATTTTTTCGTGTTTTTAAAAAATGCTAATATTAATATTGCGCCATCGTGCAGGTCTAGCCGAAAATTCTGAGTACGCAGATTTCTTTCCCCAACCTTTGAGAAGGCTATGAGAAAAAATGAGAATGATATTTTTTCGTGTTTTTGAAAAATGCTAATATTAATATTGCGCCATCGTGCAGGTCTAGCGGGAAATTCTGAGTACGCAGATTTCTTCTTCCAACTTTTCAGAAGGCTATATGATAATATGAAAATGGTATATTTGCGTGTTTTTGAAAAATGCTAATATTAATATTGCGCCATCGTGCAGGTCTAGCCGAAAATTCTGAGTACGCAAATTTCTTTCCCCAACCTTTGAGAAGGCTATGTGAAAATATGGAAATGGTATTTTTTCGTGTTTTTGAAAAATGCTAATATTAATATTGCGCCATCGTGCAGGTCTAGCCGAAAATTCTGAGTACGCAAATTTCTTTCCCCAACCTTTGAGAAGGCTATGTGAAAATATGGAAATGGTATTTTTTCGTGTTTTTGACAAATGCTAATATTAATATTGCGCCATCGTGCAGGTCTAGCCGAAAATTCTGAGTACGCAAATTTCTTTCCCCAACCTTTGAGAAGGCTATGTGAAAATATGGAAATGGTATTTTTTCGTGTTTTTGAAAAATGCTAAGATTAATATTGCGCCATCGTGCAGGTCTAGCCGAAAATTCTGAGTACGCAGATTTCTTTCCCCAACCTTTGAGAAGGCTATGAAAAAAAATGAGAATGATATTTTTTCGTGTTTTTGAAAAATGCTAATATTAATATTGCGCCATCGTGCAGGTCTAGCCGAAAATTCTGAGTACGCAAATTTCTTTCCCCAACCTTTGAGAAGGCTATGTGAAAATATGGAAATGGTATTTTTTCGTGTTTTTGACAAATGCTAATATTAATATTGCGCCATCGTGCAGGTCTAGCCGAAAATTCTGAGTACGCAAATTTCTTTCCCCAACCTTTGAGAAGGCTATGTGAAAATATGAGAATGGTATTTTTTCGTGTTTTTGAAAAATGCTAAGATTAATATTGCGCCATCGTGCAGGTCTAGCCGGAAATTCTGAGTACGCAGATTTCTTCTTCCAACTTTTCAGAAGGCTATGTGATAATATGAAAATGGTATATTTGCGTGTTTTTGAAAAATGCTAATATTAATATTGCGCCATCGTGCAGGTCTAGCCGAAAATTCTGAGTACGCAAATCTCTTTCCCCAACCTTTGAGAAGGCTATGTGAAAATATGGAAATGGTATTTTTTCGTGTTTTTGAAAAATGCTAATATTAATATTTCGCCATCGTGCAGGTCTAGCCGAAAATTCTGAGTTCGCAGATTTCTTTCCCCAACCTTTGAGAAGGCTATGAGAAAAAATGAGAATGATATTTTTTCGTGTTTTTGAAAAATGCTAATATTAATATTGCGCCATCGTGCAGGTCTAGCCGGAAATTCTGAGTACGCAGATTTCTTCTTCCAACTTTTCAGAAGGCTATGTGATAATATGAAAATGGTATATTTGCGTGTTTTTGAAAAATGCTAATATTAATATTGCGCCATCGTGCAGGTCTAGCCGAAAATTCTGAGTACGCAAATTTCTTTCCCCAACCTTTGAGAAGGCTATGTGAAAATATGGAAATGGTATTTTTTCGTGTTTTTGACAAATGCTAATATTAATATTGCGCCATCGTGCAGGTCTAGCCGGAAATTCTGAGTACGCAGATTTCTTCTTCCAACCTTTCAGAAGGCTATGTGAAAATATGAAATTGGTATATTTGCGTGCTTTTGAAAAATGCTAATATTAATATTGCGCCATCGTGCAGGTCTAGCCGAAAATTCTGAGTACGCAAATTTCTTTCCCCAAACTTTGAGAAGGCTATGTGAAAATATGGAAATGGTATTTTTTCGTGTTTTTGAAAAATGCTAATATTAATATTTCGCCATCGTGCAGGTCTAGCCGAAAATTCTGAGTTCGCAGATCTTTCCCCAACCTTTGAGAAGGCTATGAGAAAAAATGAGAATGATATTTTTTCGTGTTTTTGAAAAATGCTAATATTAATATTGCGCCATCGTGCAGGTCTAGCCGAAAATTCTGAGTACGCAGATTTCTTTCCCCAAACTTTGAGAAGGCTATGAGAAAAAATGAGAATGATATTTTTTCGTGTTTTTGAAAAATGCTAATATTAATATTGCGCCATCGTGCAGGTCTAGCCGAAAATTCTGAGTACGCAAATTTCTTTCCCCAACCTTTGAGAAGGCTATGTGAAAATATGGAAATGGTATTTTTTCGTGTTTTTGACAAATGCTAATATTAATATTGCGCCATCGTGCAGGTCTAGCCGGAAATTCTGAGTACGCAGATTTCTTCTTCCAACTTTTCAGAAGGCTATGTGATAATATGAAAATGGTATATTTGCGTGTTTTTGAAAAATGCTAATATTAATATTGCGCCATCGTGCAGGTCTAGCCGAAAATTCTGAGTACGCAAATTTCTTTCCCCAACCTTTGAGAAGGCTATGTGAAAATATGGAAATGGTATTTTTTCGTGTTTTTGACAAATGCTAATATTAATATTGCGCCATCGTGCAGGTCTAGCCGGAAATTCTGAGTACGCAGATTTCTTCTTCCAACTTTTCAGAAGGCTATGTGATAATATGAAAATGGTATATTTGCGTGTTTTTGAAAAATGCTAATATTAATATTGCGCCATCGTGCAGGTCTAGCCGAAAATTCTGAGTACGCAAATTTCTTTCCCCAACCTTTGAGAAGGCTATGTGAAAATATGGAAATGGTATTTTTTCGTGTTTTTGACAAATGCTAATATTAATATTGCGCCATCGTGCAGGTCTAGCCGGAAATTCTGAGTACGCAGATTTCTTCTTCCAACCTTTCAGAAGGCTATGTGAAAATATGGAAATGGTATTTTTTCGTGTTTTTGACAAATGCTAATATTAATATTGCGCCATCGTGCAGGTCTAGCCGGAAATTCTGAGTACGCAGATTTCTTCTTCCAACTTTTCAGAAGGCTATGTGATAATATGAAAATGGTATATTTGCGTGCTTTTGAAAAATGCTAATATTAATATTGCGCCATCGTGCAGGTCTAGCCGAAAATTCTGAGTACGCAAATTTCTTTCCCCAACCTTTGAGAAGGCTATGTGAAAATATGGAAATGGTATTTTTTCGTGTTTTTGAAAAATGCTAATATTAATATTTCGCCATCGTGCAGGTCTAGCCGAAAATTCTGAGTTCGCAGATTTCTTTCCCCAACCTTTGAGAAGGCTATGTGAAAATATGGAAATGGTATTTTTTCGTGTTTTTGACAAATGCTAATATTAATATTGCGCCATCGTGCAGGTCTAGCCGGAAATTTTGAGTACGCAGATTTCTTCTTCCAACCTTTCAGAAGGCTATGTGAAAATATGAGAATGGTATTTTTTCGTGTTTTTGAAAAATGCTAATATTAATATTGCGCCATCGTGCAGGTCTAGCCGGAAATTCTGAGTACGCAGATTTCTTCTTCCAACTTTTCAGAAGGCTATGTGATAATATGAAAATGGTATATTTGCGTGTTTTTGAAAAATGCTAATATTAATATTGCGCCATCGTGCAGGTCTAGCCGAAAATTCTGAGTACGCAAATTTCTTTCCCCAACCTTTGAGAAGGCTATGTGAAAATATGGAAATGGTATTTTTTCGTGTTTTTGACAAATGCTAATATTAATATTGCGCCATCGTGCAGGTCTAGCCGGAAATTCTGAGTACGCAGATTTCTTCTTCCATCCTTTCAGAAGGCTATGTGAAAATATGAAATTGGTATATTTGCGTGCTTTTGAAAAATGCTAATATTAATATTGCGCCATCGTGCAGGTCTAGCCGAAAATTCTGAGTACGCAAATTTCTTTCCCCAACCTTTGAGAAGGCTATGTGAAAATATGGAAATGGTACTTTTTCGTGTTTTTGACAAATGCTAATATTAATATTGCGCCATCGTGCAGGTCTAGCCGGAAATTCTGAGTACGCAGATTTCTTCTTCCAACCTTTCAGAAGGCTATGTGAAAATATGAAATTGGTATATTTGCGTGCTTTTGAAAAATGCTAATATTAATATTGCGCCATCGTGCAGGTCTAGCCGAAAATTCTGAGTACGCAAATTTCTTTCCCCAACCTTTGAGAAGGCTATGTGAAAATATGGAAATGGTATTTTTTCGTGTTTTTGAAAAATGCTAATATTAATATTGCGCCATCGTGCAGGTCTAGCCGGAAATTTTGAGTACGCAGATTTCTTCTTCCAACCTTTCAGAAGGCTATGTGAAAATATGAGAATGGTATTTTTTCGTGTTTTTGACAAATGCTAATATTAATATTGCGCCATCGTGCAGGTCTAGCCGGAAATTCTGAGTACGCAGATTTCTTCTTCCAACTTTTCAGAAGGCTATGTGATAATATGAAAATGGTATATTTGCGTGTTTTTGAAAAATGCTAATATTAATATTGCGCCATCGTGCAGGTCTAGCCGAAAATTCTGAGTACGCAAATTTCTTTCCCCAACCTTTGAGAAGGCTATGTGAAAATATGGAAATGGTATTTTTTCGTGTTTTTGACAAATGCTAATATTAATATTGCGCCATCGTGCAGGTCTAGCCGGAAATTCTGAGTACGCAGATTTCTTCTTCCAACTTTTCAGAAGGCTATGTGATAATATGAAAATGGTATATTTGCGTGTTTTTGAAAAATGCTAATATTAATATTGCGCCATCGTGCAGGTCTAGCCGAAAATTCTGAGTACGCAAATTTCTTTCCCCAACCTTTGAGAAGGCTATGTGAAAATATGGAAATGGTATTTTTTCGTGTTTTTGACAAATGCTAATATTAATATTGCGCCATCGTGCAGGTCTAGCCGGAAATTCTGAGTACGCAGATTTCTTCTTCCATCCTTTCAGAAGGCTATGTGAAAATATGAAATTGGTATATTTGCGTGCTTTTGAAAAATGCTAATATTAATATTGCGCCATCGTGCAGGTCTAGCCGAAAATTCTGAGTACGCAAATTTCTTTCCCCAACCTTTGAGAAGGCTATGTGAAAATATGGAAATGGTACTTTTTCGTGTTTTTGACAAATGCTAATATTAATATTGCGCCATCGTGCAGGTCTAGCCGGAAATTCTGAGTACGCAGATTTCTTCTTCCAACCTTTCAGAAGGCTATGTGAAAATATGAAATTGGTATATTTGCGTGCTTTTGAAAAATGCTAATATTAATATTGCGCCATCGTGCAGGTCTAGCCGAAAATTCTGAGTACGCAAATTTCTTTCCCCAACCTTTGAGAAGGCTATGTGAAAATATGGAAATGGTATTTTTTCGTGTTTTTGAAAAATGCTAATATTAATATTGCGCCATCGTGCAGGTCTAGCCGGAAATTTTGAGTACGCAGATTTCTTCTTCCAACCTTTCAGAAGGCTATGTGAAAATATGAGAATGGTATTTTTTCGTGTTTTTGACAAATGCTAATATTAATATTGCGCCATCGTGCAGGTCTAGCCGGAAATTCTGAGTACGCAGATTTCTTCTTCCAACTTTTCAGAAGGCTATGTGATAATATGAAAATGGTATATTTGCGTGTTTTTGAAAAATGCTAATATTAATATTGCGCCATCGTGCAGGTCTAGCCGAAAATTCTGAGTACGCAAATTTCTTTCCCCAACCTTTGAGAAGGCTATGTGAAAATATGGAAATGGTATTTTTTCGTGTTTTTGACAAATGCTAATATTAATATTGCGCCATCGTGCAGGTCTAGCCGGAAATTTTGAGTACGCAAATTTCTTTCCCCAACCTTTGAGAAGGCTATGTGAAAATATGGAAATGGTATTTTTTCGTGTTTTTGAAAAATGCTAATATTAATATTGCGCCATCGTGCAGGTCTAGCCGGAAATTTTGAGTACGCAGATTTCTTCTTCCAACCTTTCAGAAGGCTATGTGAAAATATGAGAATGGTATTTTTTCGTGTTTTTGACAAATGCTAATATTAATATTGCGCCATCGTGCAGGTCTAGCCGGAAATTCTGAGTACGCAGATTTCTTCTTCCAACTTTTCAGAAGGCTATGTGATAATATGAAAATGGTATATTTGCGTGTTTTTGAAAAATGCTAATATTAATATTGCGCCATCGTGCAGGTCTAGCCGAAAATTCTGAGTACGCAAATTTCTTTCCCCAACCTTTGAGAAGGCTATGTGAAAATATGGAAATGGTATTTTTTCGTGTTTTTGACAAATGCTAATATTAATATTGCGCCATCGTGCAGGTCTAGCCGGAAATTCTGAGTACGCAGATTTCTTCTTCCAACCTTTCAGAAGGCTATGTGAAAATATGAAATTGGTATATTTGCGTGCTTTTGAAAAATGCTAATATTAATATTGCGCCATCGTGCAGGTCTAGCCGAAAATTCTGAGTACGCAAATTTCTTTCCCCAACCTTTGAGAAGGCTATGTGAAAATATGGAAATGGTATTTTTTCGTGTTTTTGAAAAATGCTAATATTAATATTTCGCCATCGTGCAGGTCTAGCCGAAAATTCTGAGTTCGCAGATTTCTTTCCCCAACCTTTGAGAAGGCTATGTGAAAATATGGAAATGGTATTTTTTCGTGTTTTTGACAAATGCTAATATTAATATTGCGCCATCGTGCAGGTCTAGCCGGAAATTTTGAGTACGCAGATTTCTTCTTCCAACCTTTCAGAAGGCTATGAGACAAAATGAGAATGATATTTTTTCGTGTTTTTGAAAAATGCTAATATTAATATTGCGCCATCGTGCAGGTCTAGCCGGAAATTCTGAGTACGCAGATTTCTTCTTCCAACCTTTCAGAAGGCTATGTGAAAATATGAGAATGGTATTTTTTCGTGTTTTTGAAAAATGCTAATATTAATATTGCGCCATCGTGCAGGTCTAGCCGAAAATTCTGAGTACGCAAATTTCTTTCCCCAACCTTTGAGAAGGCTATGTGAAAATATGGAAATGGTATTTTTTCGTGTTTTTGAAAAATGCTAATATTAATATTGCGCCATCGTGCAGGTCTAGCCGGAAATTTTGAGTACACAGATTTCTTCTTCCAACCTTTCAGAAGGCTATGTGAAAATATGAGAATGGTATTTTTGCGTGTTTTTGAAAAATACTAATATTAATATTGCGCCATCGTGCAGGTCTAGCCGGAAATTCTGAGTACGCAGATTTCTTCTTCCAACCTTTCAGAAGGCTATGTGAAAATATGAGAATGGTATTTTTTCGTGTTTTTGAAAAATACTAATATTAATATTGCGCCATCGTGCAGGTCTAGCCGGAAATTCTGAGTACGCAGATTTCTTCTTCCAACCTTTCAGAAGGCTATGTGAAAATATGAGAATGGTATTTTTGCGTGTTTTTGAAAAATACTAATATTAATATTGCGCCATCGTGCAGGTCTAGCCGGAAATTCTGAGTACGCAGATTTCTTCTTCCAACCTTTCAGAAGGCTATGTGAAAATATGAGAATGGTATTTTTGCGTGTTTTTGAAAAATACTAATATTAATATTGCGCCATCGTGCAGGTCTAGCCGGAAATTCTGAGTACGCAGATTTCTTCTTCCAACCTTTCAGAAGGCTATGTGAAAATATGAGAATGGTATTTTTTCGTGTTTTTGAAAAATGCTAATATTAATATTTCGCCATCGTGCAGGTCTAGCCGGAAATTCTGAGTACGCAGATTTCTTCTTCCAACCTTTCAGAAGGCTATGTGAAAATATGAGAATGGTATTTTTGCGTGTTTTTGAAAAATACTAATATTAATATTGCGCCATCGTGTAGGTCTAGCCGGAAATTCTGAGTACGCAGATTTCTTCTTCCAACCTTTCAGAAGGCTATGTGAAAATATGAGAATGGTATTTTTGCGTGTTTTTGAAAAATACTAATATTAATATTGCGCCATCGTGCAGGTCTAGCCGGAAATTCTGAGTACGCAGATTTCTTCTTCCAACCTTTCAGAAGGCTATGTGAAAATATGAGAATGGTATTTTTTCGTGTTTTTGAAAAATGCTAATATTAATATTTCGCCATCGTGCAGGTCTAGCCGAAAATTCTGAGTACGCAAATTTCTTTCCCCAACCTTTGAGAAGGCTATGTGAAAATATGAGAATGGTATTTTTTCGTGTTTTTGAAAACTGCTAATTTTAATATTGCGCCATCGTGCAGGTCTAGCCGGAAATTCTGAGTACGTAGATTTCTTTCCCCAACCTTTCAGAAGGCTATGTGGAAACTTGAGAAAGGTATTTTTTCGTGTTTTTGAAAAATGGTAATTTTAATATTGCGCCTTCGTGCAGGTCTAGCCGAAATTTCTGAGTACGCAGATTTCTTTCCCCAACCTTTCAGAAGGATATGTAAAAATATGAGAATGGTATTTTTTCGTGTTTTTGAAAAATACTAATATTAATATTGCGCCATCGTGCAGGTCTAGCCGGAAATTTTGAGTACGCAGATTTCTTCTTCCAACCTTTCAGAAGGCTATGTGAAAATATGAGAATGGTATTTTTTCGTGTTTTTGAAAAATGGTAATTTTAATATTGCGCCTTCGTGCAGGTCTAGCCGAAATTTCTGAGTACGCAGATTTCTTTCCCCGACCTTTCAGAAGGATATGTAAAAATATGAGAATGGTATTTTTTCGTGTTTTTGAAAAATACTAATATTAATATTGCGCCATCGTGCAGGTCTAGCCGGAAATTCTGAGTACGCAGATTTCTTCTTCCAACCTTTGAGAAGGCTATGTGAAAATATGAGAATGGTATTTTTGCGTGTTTTTGAAAAATACTAATATTAATATTGCGCCATCGTGCAGGTCTAGCCGGAAATTCTGAGTACGCAGATTTCTTCTTCCAACCTTTCAGAAGGCTATGTGAAAATATGAGAATGGTATTTTTGCGTGTTTTTGAAAAATACTAATATTAATATTGCGCCATCGTGCAGGTCTAGCCGGAAATTCTGAGTACGCAGATTTCTTCTTCCAACCTTTCAGAAGGCTATGTGAAAATATGAGAATGGTATTTTTTCGTGTTTTTGAAAAATGCTAATATTAATATTTCGCCATCGTGCAGGTCTAGCCGGAAATTCTGAGTACGCAGATTTCTTCTTCCAACCTTTCAGAAGGCTATGTGAAAATATGAGAATGGTATTTTTGCGTGTTTTTGAAAAATACTAATATTAATATTGCGCCATCGTGCAGGTCTAGCCGGAAATTCTGAGTACGCAGATTTCTTCTTCCAACCTTTCAGAAGGCTATGTGAAAATATGAGAATGGTATTTTTTCGTGTTTTTGAAAAATGCTAATATTAATATTTCGCCATCGTGCAGGTCTAGCCGAAAATTCTGAGTACGCAAATTTCTTTCCCCAACCTTTGAGAAGGCTATGTGAAAATATGAGAATGGTATTTTTTCGTGTTTTTGAAAACTGCTAATTTTAATATTGCGCCATCGTGCAGGTCTAGCCGGAAATTCTGAGTACGCAGATTTCTTTCCCCAACCTTTCAGAAGGCTATGTGGAAACTTGAGAAAGGTATTTTTTCGTGTTTTTGAAAAATGGTAATTTTAATATTGCGCCTTCGTGCAGGTCTAGCCGAAATTTCTGAGTACGCAGATTTCTTTCCCCAACCTTTCAGAAGGCTATGTGGAAACTTGAGAAAGGTATTTTTTCGTGTTTTTGACAAATGCTAATATTAATATTGCGCCATCGTGCAGGTCTAGCCGGAAATTCTGAGTACGCAGATTTCTTCTTCCAACCTTTCAGAAGGCTATGTGAAAATATGAGAATGGTATTTTTGCGTGTTTTTGAAAAATACTAATATTAATATTGCGCCATCGTGTAGGTCTAGCCGGAAATTCTGAGTACGCAGATTTCTTCTTCCAACCTTTCAGAAGGCTATGTGAAAATATGAGAATGGTATTTTTGCGTGTTTTTGAAAAATACTAATATTAATATTGCGCCATCGTGCAGGTCTAGCCGGAAATTCTGAGTACGCAGATTTCTTCTTCCAACCTTTCAGAAGGCTATGTGAAAATATGAGAATGGTATTTTTTCGTGTTTTTGAAAAATGCTAATATTAATATTTCGCCATCGTGCTGGTCTAGCCGAAAATTCTGAGTACGCAAATTTCTTTCCCCAACCTTTGAGAAGGCTATGTGAAAATATGAGAATGGTATTTTTTCGTGTTTTTGAAAACTGCTAATTTTAATATTGCGCCATCGTGCAGGTCTAGCCGGAAATTCTGAGTACGCAGATTTCTTTCCCCAACCTTTCAGAAGGCTATGTGGAAACTTGAGAAAGGTATTTTTTCGTGTTTATGAAAAATGGTAATTTTAATATTGCGCCATCGTGCAGGTCTAGCCGGAAATTCTGAGTACGCAGATTTCTTTCCCCAACCTTTCAGAAGGCTATGTGGAAACTTGAGAAAGGTATTTTTTCGTGTTTTTGAAAAATGGTAATTTTAATATTGCGCCTTCGTGCAGGTCTAGCCGAAATTTCTGAGTACGCAGATTTCTTTCCCCAACCTTTCAGAAGGATATGTAAAAATATGAGAATGGTATTTTTTCGTGTTTTTGAAAAATACTAATATTAATATTGCGCCATCGTGCAGGTCTAGCCGGAAATTCTGAGTACGCAGATTTCTTCTTCCAACCTTTCAGAAGGCTATGTGAAAATATGAGAATGGTATTTTTTCGTGTTTTTGAAAAATGGTAATTTTAATATTGCGCCTTCGTGCAGGTCTAGCCGAAATTTCTGAGTACGCAGATTTCTTTCCCCAACCTTTCAGAAGGATATGTAAAAATATGAGAATGGTATTTTTTCGTGTTTTTGAAAAATACTAATATTAATATTGCGCCATCGTGCAGGTCTAGCCGGAAATTCTGAGTACGCAGATTTCTTCTTCCAACCTTTCAGAAGGCTATGTGAAAATATGAGAATGGTATTTTTTCGTGTTTTTGAAAAATGGTAATTTTAATATTGCGCCTTCGTGCAGGTCTAGCCGAAATTTCTGAGTACGCAGATTTCTTTCCCCAACCTTTCAGAAGGATATGTAAAAATATGAGAATGGTATTTTTTCGTGTTTTTGAAAAATACTAATATTAATATTGCGCCATCGTGCAGGTCTAGCCGGAAATTCTGAGTACGCAGATTTCTTCTTCCAACCTTTGAGAAGGCTATGTGAAAATATGAGAATGGTATTTTTGCGTGTTTTTGAAAAATACTAATATTAATATTGCGCCATCGTGCAGGTCTAGCCGGAAATTCTGAGTACGCAGATTTCTTCTTCCAACCTTTCAGAAGGCTATGTGAAAATATGAGAATGGTATTTTTGCGTGTTTTTGAAAAATACTAATATTAATATTGCGTCATCGTGCAGGTCTAGCCGGAAATTCTGAGTACGCAGATTTCTTCTTCCAACCTTTCAGAAGGCTATGTGAAAATAAGAGAATGGTATTTTTTCGTGTTTTTGAAAAATACTAATATTAATATTGCGCCATCGTGCAGGTCTAGCCGGAAATTCTGAGTACGCAGATTTCTTCTTCCAACCTTTCAGAAGGCTATGTGAAAATATGAGAATGGTATTTTTTCGTGTTTTTGAAAAATGCTAATATTAATATTTCGCCATCGTGCAGGTCTAGCCGATAATTCTGAGTACGCAAATTTCTTTCCCCAACCTTTGAGAAGGCTATGTGAAAATATGAGAATGGTATTTTTTCGTGTTTTTGAAAACTGCTAATTTTAATATTGCGCCATCGTGCAGGTCTAGCCGGAAATTCTGAGTACGCAGATTTCTTTCCCCAACCTTTCAGAAGGCTATGTGGAAACTTGAGAAAGGTATTTTTTCGTGTTTTTGAGAAATGGTAATTTTAATATTGCGCCTTCGTGCAGGTCTAGCCGAAATTTCTGAGTACGCAGATTTCTTTCCCCAACCTTTCAGAAGGATATGTAAAAATATGAGAATGGTATTTTTTCGTGTTTTTGAAAAATGCTAATATTAATATTTCGCCATCGTGCAGGTCTAGCCGGAAATTCTGAGTACGCAGATTTCTTCTTCCAACCTTTCAGAAGGCTATGTGAAAATATGAGAATGGTATTTTTTCGTGTTTTTGAAAAATGCTAATATTAATATTTCGCCATCGTGCAGGTCTAGCCGGAAATTCTGAGTACGCAGATTTCTTCTTCCAACCATTCAGAAGGCTATGTGAAAATATGAAAATGGTATGTTTGCGTGTTTTTGAAAAATTCTAATATTAATATTGCGCCATCGTGCAGGTCTAGCCGAAAATTCTGAGTACGCAGATTTCTTTCCCCAACCTTTGAGAAAGCTATGTGAAAATATGAGAATGGTATTTTTTCGTGTTTTTGAAAAATACTAATATTAATATTGCGCCATCGTGCAGGTCTAGCCGAAAATTCTGAGTACGCAGATTTCTTTCCCCAACCTTTGAGAAGGCTATGTGAAAATATGGAAATGGTTTTTTTTCGTGTTTTTGAAAAATGCTAATATTAATATTGCGCCATCGTGCAGGTCTAGCCGGAAATTCTGAGTACGCAGATTTCTTCTTCCAACCTTTCAGAAGGCTATGTGAAAATATGAAAATGGTATGTTTGCGTGTTTTTGAAAAATTGCTAATATTAATATTGCGCCATCGTGCAGGTCTAGCCGGAAATTCTGAGTACGCAGTTTTCTTCTTCCAACCTTTCAGAAGGCTATGTGAAAATATGAAAATGGTATGTTTGCGTGTTTTTGAAAAATTCTAATATTAATATTGCGCCATCGTGCAGGTCTAGCCGAAAATTCTGAGTACGCAGATTTCTTTCCCCAACCTTTGAGAAGGCTATGTGAAAATATGGAAATGGTTTTTTTTCGTGTTTTTGAAAAATGCTAATATTAATATTGCGCCATCGTGCAGGTCTAGCCGGAAATTCTGAGTACGCAGATTTCTTTCCCCAACCTTTGAGAAGGCTATGTGAAAATATGGAAATGGTTTTTTTCGTGTTTTTGAAAAATGCTAATATTAATATTGCGCCATCGTGCAGGTCTAGCCGAAAATTCTGAGTACGCAGATTTCTTCTTCCAACCTTTCAGAAGGCTACGTGAAAATATGAAAATGGTATTTTTGAAAAATATTAATATTAATATTGCGCCATCGTGCAGGTCTAGCCGAAAATTCTGAGTACGCAGATTTCTTCTTCCAACCTTTCAGAAGGCTATGTGAAAATATGAGAATGGTATTTTTTCGTGTTTTTGAAAAATGCTAATATTAATATTTCGCCATCGTGCAGGTCTAGCCGGAAATTCTGAGTACGCAGATTTCTTCTTCCAACCTTTCAGAAGGCTATGTGAAAATATGAAAATGGTATGTTTGCGTGTTTTTGAAAAATTCTAATATTAATATTGCGCCATCGTGCAGGTCTAGCCGAAAATTCTGAGTACGCAGATTTCTTCTTCCAACCTTTCAGAAGGCTATGTGAAAATATGAGAATGGTATTTTTGCGTGTTTTTGAAAAATGGTAATTTTAATATTGCGCCTTCGTGCAGGTCTAGCCGAAATTTCTGAGTACGCAGATTTCTTTCCCCAACCTTTCAGAAGGATATGTAAAAATATGAGAATGGTATTTTTTCGTGTTTTTGAAAAATGCTAATATTAATATTTCGCCATCGTGCAGGTCTAGCCGAAAATTCTGAGTACGCAGATTTCTTTCCCCAACCTTTGAGAAGGCTATGTGAAAATATGGAAATGGTTTTTTTTCGTGTTTTTGAAAAATGCTAATATTAATATTGCGCCATCGTGCAGGTCTAGCCGAAAATTCTGAGTACGCAGATTTCTTCTTCCAACCTTTCAGAAGGCTATGTGAAAATATGAAAATGGTATGTTTGCGTGTTTTTGAAAAATTCTAATATTAATATTGCGCCATCGTGCAGGTCTAGCCGAAAATTCTGAGTACGCAGATTTCTTTCCCCAACCTTTCAGAAGGCTATGTGAAAATATGAAAATGGTATGTTTGCGTGTTTTTGAAAAATGCTAATATTAATATTGCGCCATCGTGCAGGTCTAGCCGGAAATTCTGAGTACGCAGTTTTCTTCTTCCAACCTTTCAGAAGGCTATGTGAAAATATGAGAATGGTATTTTTGAAAAATATTAATATTAATATTGCGCCATCGTGCAGGTCTAGCCGAAAATTCTGAGTACGCAGATTTCTTCTTCCAACCTTTCAGAAGGCTATGTGAAAATATGAAAATGGTATGTTTGCGTGTTTTTGAAAAATTCTAATATTAATATTGCGCCATCGTGCAGGTCTAGCCGAAAATTCTGAGTACGCAGATTTCTTTCCCCAACCTTTCAGAAGGCTATGTGGAAACTTGAGAAAGGTATTTTTTCGTGTTTTTGAAAAATGGTAATTTTAATATTGCGCCTTCGTGCAGGTCTAGCCGAAATTTCTGAGTACGCAGATTTCTTTCCCCAACCTTTCAGAAGGATATGTAAAAATATGAGAATGGTATTTTTTCGTGTTTTTGAAAAATGCTAATATTAATATTTCGCCATCGTGCAGGTCTAGCCGGAAATTCTGAGTACGCAGATTTCTTCTTCCAACCTTTCAGAAGGCTATGTGAAAATATGAGAATGGTATTTTTTCGTGTTTTTGAAAAATGCTAATATTAATATTTCGCCATCGTGCAGGTCTAGCCGGAAATTCTGAGTACGCAGATTTCTTCTTCCAACCTTTCAGAAGGCTATGTGAAAATATGAAAATGGTATGTTTGCGTGTTTTTGAAAAATTCTAATATTAATATTGCGCCATCGTGCAGGTCTAGCCGAAAATTCTGAGTACGCAGATTTCTTTCCCCAACCTTTGAGAAAGCTATGTGAAAATATGAGAATGGTATTTTTTCGTGTTTTTGAAAAATACTAATATTAATATTGCGCCATCGTGCAGGTCTAGCCGAAAATTCTGAGTACGCAGATTTCTTTCCCCAACCTTTGAGAAGGCTATGTGAAAATATGGAAATGGTTTTTTTTCGTGTTTTTGTAAAATGCTAATATTAATATTTCGCCATCGTGCAGGTCTAGCCGGAAATTCTGAGTACGCAGATTTCTTCTTCCAACCTTTCAGAAGGCTATGTGAAAATATGAAAATGGTATGTTTGCGTGTTTTTGAAAAATGCTAATATTAATATTGCGCCATCGTGCAGGTCTAGCCGGAAATTCTGAGTACGCAGTTTTCTTCTTCCAACCTTTCAGAAGGCTATGTGAAAATATGAAAATGGTATGTTTGCGTGTTTTTGAAAAATTCTAATATTAATATTGCGCCATCGTGCAGGTCTAGCCGAAAATTCTGAGTACGCAGATTTCTTTCCCCAACCTTTGAGAAGGCTATGTGAAAATATGGAAATGGTTTTTTTTCGTGTTTTTGAAAAATGCTAATATTAATATTGCGCCATCGTGCAGGTCTAGCCGGAAATTCTGAGTACGCAGATTTCTTTCCCCAACCTTTGAGAAGGCTATGTGAAAATATGGAAATAGTTTTTTTCGTGTTTTTGAAAAATGCTAATATTAATATTGCGCCATCGTGCAGGTCTAGCCGGAAATTCTGAGTACGCAGATTTCTTCTTCCAACCTTTCAGAAGGCTACGTGAAAATATGAAAATGGTATTTTTGAAAAATATTAATATTAATATTGCGCCATCGTGCAGGTCTAGCCGAAAATTCTGAGTACGCAGATTTCTTTCCCCAACCTTTGAGAAAGCTATGTGAAAATATGAGAATGGTATTTTTTCGTGTTTTTGAAAAATACTAATATTAATATTGCGCCATCGTGCAGGTCTAGCCGGAAATTCTGAGTACGCAGATTTCTTCTTCCAACCTTTCAGAAGGCTATGTGAAAATATGAGAATGGTATTTTTTCGTGTTTTTGAAAAATGCTAATATTAATATTTCGCCATCGTGCAGGTCTAGCCGGAAATTCTGAGTACGCAGATTTCTTCTTCCAACCTTTCAGAAGGCTATGTGAAAATATGAGAATGGTATTTTTGCGTGTTTTTGAAAAATACTAATATTAATATTGCGCCATCGTGCAGGTCTAGCCGGAAATTCTGAGTACGCAGATTTCTTCTTCCAACCTTTCAGAAGGCTATGTGAAAATATGAGAATGGTATTTTTTCGTGTTTTTGAAAAATGCTAATATTAATATTTCGCCATCGTGCAGGTCTAGCCGAAAATTCTGAGTACGCAGATTTCTTTCCCCAACCTTTGAGAAGGCTATGTGAAAATATGGAAATGGTTTTTTTTCGTGTTTTTGAAAAATGCTAATATTAATATTGCGCCATCGTGCAGGTCTAGCCGGAAATTATGAGTACGCAGATTTCTTTCCCCAACCTTTGAGAAGGCTATGTGAAAATATGGAAATGGTTTTTTTTCGTGTTTTTGAAAAATGCTAATATTAATATTGCGCCATCGTGCAGGTCTAGCCGGAAATTCTGAGTACGCAGATTTCTTCTTCCAACCTTTCAGAAGGCTATGTGAAAATATGAGAATGGTATTTTTTCGTGTTTTTGAAAAATGCTAATATTAATATTTCGCCATCGTGCAGGTCTAGCCGAAAATTCTGAGTACGCAGATTTCTTTCCCCAACCTTTGAGAAGGCTATGTGAAAATATGGAAATGGTTTTTTTTCGTGTTTTTGAAAAATGCTAATATTAATATTGCGCCATCGTGCAGGTCTAGCCGGAAATTCTGAGTACGCAGATTTCTTCTTCCAACCTTTCAGAAGGCTATGTGAAAATATGAAAATGGTATTTTTTCGTGTTTTTGAAAAATGCTAATATTAATATTTCGCCATCGTGCAGGTCTAGCCGGAAATTCTGAGTACGCAGATTTCTTCTTCCAACCTTTCAGAAGGCTATGTGAAAATATGAGAATGGTATTTTTGCGTGTTTTTGAAAAATACTAATATTAATATTGCGCCATCGTGCAGGTCTAGCCGGAAATTCTGAGTACGCAGATTTCTTCTTCCAACCTTTCAGAAGGCTATGTGAAAATATGAGAATGGTATTTTTTCGTGTTTTTGAAAAATGCTAATATTAATATTTCGCCATCGTGCAGGTCTAGCCGAAAATTCTGAGTACGCAGATTTCTTTCCCCAACCTTTGAGAAGGCTATGTGAAAATATGGAAATGGTTTTTTGTCGTGTTTTTGAAAAATGCTAATATTAATATTGCGCCATCGTGCAGGTCTAGCCGGAAATTCTGAGTACGCAGATTTCTTTCCCCAACCTTTGAGAAGGCTATGTGAAAATATGGAAATGGTTTTTTTCGTGTTTTTGAAAAATGCTAATATTAATATTGCGCCATCGTGCAGGTCTAGCCGGAAATTCTGAGTACGCAGATTTCTTCTTCCAACCTTTCAGAAGGCTACGTGAAAATATGAAAATGGTATTTTTGAAAAATATTAATATTAATATTGCGCCATCGTGCAGGTCTAGCCGAAAATTCTGAGTACGCAGATTTCTTTCCCCAACCTTTGAGAAAGCTATGTGAAAATATGAGAATGGTATTTTTTCGTGTTTTTGAAAAATACTAATATTAATATTGCGCCATCGTGCAGGTCTAGCCGGAAATTCTGAGTACGCAGATTTCTTCTTCCAACCTTTCAGAAGGCTATGTGAAAATATGAGAATGGTATTTTTTCGTGTTTTTGAAAAATGCTAATATTAATATTTCGCCATCGTGCAGGTCTAGCCGGAAATTCTGAGTACGCAGATTTCTTCTTCCAACCTTTCAGAAGGCTATGTGAAAATATGAGAATGGTATTTTTGCGTGTTTTTGAAAAATACTAATATTAATATTGCGCCATCGTGCAGGTCTAGCCGGAAATTCTGAGTACGCAGATTTCTTCTTCCAACCTTTCAGAAGGCTATGTGAAAATATGAGAATGGTATTTTTTCGTGTTTTTGAAAAATGCTAATATTAATATTTCGCCATCGTGCAGGTCTAGCCGAAAATTCTGAGTACGCAGATTTCTTTCCCCAACCTTTGAGAAGGCTATGTGAAAATATGGAAATGGTTTTTTTTCGTGTTTTTGAAAAATGCTAATATTAATATTGCGCCATCGTGCAGGTCTAGCCGGAAATTATGAGTACGCAGATTTCTTTCCCCAACCTTTGAGAAGGCTATGTGAAAATATGGAAATGGTTTTTTTTCGTGTTTTTGAAAAATGCTAATATTAATATTGCGCCATCGTGCAGGTCTAGCCGGAAATTCTGAGTACGCAGATTTCTTCTTCCAACCTTTCAGAAGGCTATGTGAAAATATGAGAATGGTATTTTTTCGTGTTTTTGAAAAATACTAATATTAATATTGCGCCATCGTGCAGGTCTAGCCGGAAATTCTGAGTACGCAGATTTCTTCTTCCAACCTTTCAGAAGGCTATGTGAAAATATGAGAATGGTATTTTTTCGTGTTTTTGAAAAATGCTAATATTAATATTTCGCCATCGTGCAGGTCTAGCCGGAAATTCTGAGTACGCAGATTTCTTCTTCCAACCTTTCAGAAGGCTATGTGAAAATATGAGAATGGTATTTTTTCGTGTTTTTGAAAAATGCTAAAATTAATATTTCGCCATCGTGCAGGTCTAGCCGAAAATTCTGAGTACGCAAATTTCTTTCCCCAACCTTTGAGAAGGCTATGTGAAAATATGAGAATGGTATTTTTTCGTGTTTTTGAAAACTGCTAATTTTAATATTGCGCCATCGTGCAGGTCTAGCCGGAAATTCTGAGTACGCAGATTTCTTTCCCCAACCTTTCAGAAGGCTATGTGGAAACTTGAGAAAGGTATTTTTTCGTGTTTTTGAAAAATGGTAATTTTAATATTGCGCCTTCGTGCAGGTCTAGCCGAAATTTCTGAGCACGCAGATTTCTTTCCCCAACCTTTCAGAAGGATATGTAAAAATATGAGAATGGTATTTTTTCGTGTTTTTGAAAAATGCTAATATTAATATTTCGCCATCGTGCAGGTCTAGCCGGAAATTCTGAGTACGCAGATTTCTTCTTCCAACCTTTCAGAAGGCTATGTGAAAATATGGAAATGGTTTTTTTTCGTGTTTTTGAAAAATGCTAATATTAATATTGCGCCATCGTGCAGGTCTAGCCGGAAATTCTGAGTACGCAGATTTCTTCTTCCAACCTTTCAGAAGGATATGTAAAAATATGAGAATGGTATTTTTTCGTGTTTTTGAAAAATGCTAATATTAATATTTCGCCATCGTGCAGGTCTAGCCGAAAATTCTGAGTACGCAGATTTCTTTCCCCAACCTTTGAGAAGGCTATGTGAAAATATGGAAATGGTTTTTTGTCGTGTTTTTGAAAAATGCTAATATTAATATTGCGCCATCGTGCAGGTCTAGCCGGAAATTCTGAGTACGCAGATTTCTTTCCCCAACCTTTGAGAAGGCTATGTGAAAATATGGAAATGGTTTTTTTCGTGTTTTTGAAAAATGCTAATATTAATATTGCGCCATCGTGCAGGTCTAGCCGGAAATTCTGAGTACGCAGATTTCTTCTTCCAACCTTTCAGAAGGCTACGTGAAAATATGAAAATGGTATTTTTGAAAAATATTAATATTAATATTGCGCCATCGTGCAGGTCTAGCCGAAAATTCTGAGTACGCAGATTTCTTTCCCCAACCTTTGAGAAAGCTATGTGAAAATATGAGAATGGTATTTTTTCGTGTTTTTGAAAAATACTAATATTAATATTGCGCCATCGTGCAGGTCTAGCCGGAAATTCTGAGTACGCAGATTTCTTCTTCCAACCTTTCAGAAGGCTATGTGAAAATATGAGAATGGTATTTTTGCGTGTTTTTGAAAAATACTAATATTAATATTGCGCCATCGTGCAGGTCTAGCCGGAAATTCTGAGTACGCAGATTTCTTCTTCCAACCTTTCAGAAGGCTATGTGAAAATATGAGAATGGTATTTTTTCGTGTTTTTGAAAAATGCTAAAATTAATATTTCGCCATCGTGCAGGTCTAGCCGAAAATTCTGAGTACGCAAATTTCTTTCCCCAACCTTTGAGAAGGCTATGTGAAAATATGAGAATGGTATTTTTTCGTGTTTTTGAAAACTGCTAATTTTAATATTGCGCCATCGTGCAGGTCTAGCCGGAAATTCTGAGTACGCAGATTTCTTTCCCCAACCTTTCAGAAGGCTATGTGGAAACTTGAGAAAGGTATTTTTTCGTGTTTTTGAAAAATGGTAATTTTAATATTGCGCCTTCGTGCAGGTCTAGCCGAAATTTCTGAGCACGCAGATTTCTTTCCCCAACCTTTCAGAAGGATATGTAAAAATATGAGAATGGTATTTTTTCGTGTTTTTGAAAAATGCTAATATTAATATTGCGCCATCGTGCAGGTCTAGCCGGAAATTCTGAGTACGCAGATTTCTTCTTCCAACCTTTCAGAAGGCTATGTGAAAATATGGAAATGGTTTTTTTTCGTGTTTTTGAAAAATGCTAATATTAATATTGCGCCATCGTGCAGGTCTAGCCGGAAATTCTGAGTACGCAGATTTCTTCTTCCAACCTTTCAGAAGGCTATGTGAAAATATGAGAATGGTATTTTTTCGTGTTTTTGAAAAATACTAATATTAATATTGCGCCATCGTGCAGGTCTAGCCGAAAATTCTGAGTACGCAGATTTCTTCTTCCAACCTTTCAGAAGGCTAGGTGAAAATATGAAAATGGTATTTTTGAAAAATATTAATATTAATATTGCGCCATCGTGCAGGTCTAGCCGGAAATTCTGAGTACGCAGATTTCTTTCCCCAACCTTTGAGAAGGCTATGTGAAAATATGGAAATGGTATTTTTTCGTGTTTTAAAAAATGCTAATATTAATATTGCGCCATCGTGCAGGTCTAGCCGGAAATTCTGAGTACGCAGATTTCTTTCCCAAACCTTTCAGAAGGCTATGTGAAAATATGAAAATGGTATATTTGCGTGTTTTTGAAAAATGCTAATATTAATATTGCGCCATCGTGCAGGTCTAGCCGGAAATTCTGAGTACGCAGATTTCTTTCCCCAACCTTTCAGAAGGCTATGTGAAAATATGAAAATGGTATATTTGCGTGTTTTTGAAAAATGCTAATATTAATATTGCACCATCGTGCAGGTCTAGCCGAAAATTCTGAGTACGCAGATTTCTTTCCCCAACCTTTGAGAAGGCTATGTGAAAATATGGAAATGGTATTTTTTAGTGTTTTTGAAAAATGCTAATATTAATATTGCGCCATCGTGCAGGTCTAGCCGGAAATTCTGAGTACGCAGATTTCTTCTTCCAACCTTTCAGAAGGCTATGTGAAAATATGAAAATGGTATTTTTGAAAAATACTAATATTAATATTGCGCCATCGTGCAGGTCTAACCGGAAATTCTGAGTACGCAGATTTCTTTCCCCAACCTTTGAGAAGGCTATGTGAAAATATGGAAATGGTATTTTTTCGTGTTTTAAAAAATGCTAATATTAATATTGCGCCATCGTGCAGGTCTAGCCGGAAATTCTGAGTACGCAGATTTCTTTCCCCAACCTTTCAGAAGGCTATGTGAAAATATGAAAATGGTATATTTGCGTGTTTTTGAAAAATGCTAATATTAATATTGCACCATCGTGCAGGTCTAGCCGAAAATTCTGAGTACGCAGATTTCTTTCCCCAACCTTTGAGAAGGCTATGTGAAAATATGGAAATGGTATTTTTTAGTGTTTTTGAAAAATGCTAATATTAATATTGCGCCATCGTGCAGGTCTAGCCGGAAATTCTGAGTACGCAGATTTCTTCTTCCAACCTTTTAGATGGCTATGTGAAAATATGAAAATGGTATATTTGCGTGTTTTTGAAAAATGCTAATATTAATATTGCGCCATCGTGCAGGTCTAGCCGAAAATTCTGAGTACGCAGATTTCTTTCCCCAACCTTTGAGAAGGCGATGTGAAAATATGAGAATGGTATTTTTGCGTGTTTTTGAAAAATACAAATATTAATATTGCGCCATCGTGCAGGTCTAGCCGAAAATTCTGAGTACGCAGATTTCTTTCCCCAACCTTTGAGAAAGCTATGTGAAAATATGAGAATGGTATTTTTTCGTGTTTTTGAAAAATACTAATATAAATATTGCGCCATCGTGCAGGTCTAGCCGAAAATTCTGAGTACGCAGATTTCTTTTTCCAACCTTTCAGAAAGCTATGTGAAAATATGAAAATGGTATTTTTGAAAAATACTAATATTAATATTGCGCCATCGTGCAGGTCTAGCCGGAAATTCTGAGTACGCAGATTTCTTCTTCCAACCTTTCAGAAGGCTATGTGAAAATATGGAAATGGTATTTTTTCGTGTTTTTGAAAAATGCTAATATTAATATTGCGCCATCGTGCAGGTCTAGCCGGAAATTCTGAGTACGCAGATTTCTTCTTCCAACCTTTCAGAAGGCTATGTGAAAATATGAAAATGGTATATTTGCGTGTTTTTGAAAAATGCTAATATTAATATTGCGCCATCGTGCAGGTCTAGCCGAAAATTCTGAGTACGCAGATTTCTTTCCCCAACCTTTGAGAAGGCTATGTGAAAATATGGAAATGGTATTTTTTCGTGTTTTTGAAAAATGCTTATATTAATATTTCGCCATCGTGCAGGTCTAGCCGAAAATTCTGAGTACGCAGATTTCTTTCCCCAACCTTTGAGAAGGCGATGTGAAAATATGAGAATGGTATTTTTGCGTGTTTTTGAAAAATACTAATATTAATATTGCGCCATCGTGCAGGTCTAGCCGAAAATTCTGAGTACGCAGATTTCTTTCCCCAACCTTTGAGAAAGCTATGTGAAAATATGAGAATGGTATTTTTTCGTGTTTTTGAAAAATACTAATATAAATATTGCGCCATCGTGCAGGTCTAGCCGAAAATTCTGAGTACGCAGATTTCTTTTTCCAACCTATCAGAAGGCTATGTGAAAATATGAAAATGGTATATTTGCGTGTTTTTGAAAAATGCTAATATTAATATTGCGCCATCGTGCAGGTCTAGCCGAAAATTCTGAGTACGCAAATTTCTTTCCCCAACCTTTGAGAAGGCTATGTGAAAATATGGAAATGGTATTTTGTCGTGTTTTTGAAAAATGATAATATTCATATTGCGCCATCGTGCAGGTCTAGCCGAAAATTCTGAGTACGCAAATTTCTTTCCCCAACCTTTGAGAAAGCTATGTGAAAATATGAGAATGGTATTTTTTCGTGTTTTTGAAAAATACTAATATAAATATTGCGCCATCGTGCAGGTCTAGCCGAAAATTCTGAGTACGCAGATTTCTTTTTCCAACCTATCAGAAGGCTATGTGAAAATATGAAAATGGTATATTTGCGTGTTTTTGAAAAATACTAATATTAATATTGCGCCATCGTGCAGGTCTAGCCGAAAATTCTGAGTACGCAAATTTCTTTCCCCAACCTTTGAGAAGGCTATGTGAAAATATGGAAATGGTATTTTGTCGTGTTTTTGAAAAATGATAATATTCATATTGCGCCATCGTGCAGGTCTAGCCGAAAATTCTGAGTACGCAGATTTCTTTCCCCAACCTTTGAGAAAGCTATGTGAAAATATGAGAATGGTATTTTTTCGTGTTTTTGAAAAATACTAATATAAATATTGCGCCATCGTGCAGGTCTAGCCGAAAATTCTGAGTACGCAGATTTCTTTTTCCAACCTATCAGAAGGCTATGTGAAAATATGAAAATGGTATATTTGCGTGTTTTTGAAAAATGCTAATATTAATATTGCGCCATCGTGCAGGTCTAGCCGAAAATTCTGAGTACGCAAATTTCTTTCCCCAACCTTTGAGAAGGCTATGTGAAAATATGGAAATGGTATTTTTTCGTGTTTTTGAAAAATGATAATATTCATATTGCGCCATCGTGCAGGTCTAGCCGGAAATTCTGAGTACGCAGATTTCTTCTTCCAACCTTTGAGAAGGCTATGTGAAAATATGAGAATGGTATTTTTTCGTGTTTTTGAAAAATACTAATATTTATATTGCGCCATCGTGCAGGTCTAGCCAAAAATTCTGAGTACGCAGATTGCTTTTTCCAACCTATCAGAAGGCTATGTGAAAATATGAAAATGGTATATTTGCGTGTTTTTGAAAAATGCTAATATTAATATTGCGCCATCGTGCAGGTCTAGCCGAAAATTCTGAGTACGCAAATTTCTTTCCCCAACCTTTGAGAAGGCTATGTGAAAATATGGAAATGGTATTTTGTCGTGTTTTTGAAAAATGATAATATTCATATTGCGCCATCGTGCAGGTCTAGCCGAAAATTCTGAGTACGCAAATTTCTTTCCCCAACCTTTGAGAAAGCTATGTGAAAATATGAGAATGGTATTTTTTCGTGTTTTTGAAAAATACTAATATAAAAATTGCGCCATCGTGCAGGTCTAGCCGAAAATTCTGAGTACGCAGATTTCTTTTTCCAACCTATCAGAAGGCTATGTGAAAATATGAAAATGGTATATTTGCGTGTTTTTGAAAAATGCTAATATTAATATTGCGCCATCGTGCAGGTCTAGCCGAAAATTCTGAGTACGCAAATTTCTTTCCCCAACCTTTGAGAAGGCTATGTGAAAATATTGAAATGGTATTTTTTCGTGTTTTTGAAAAATGATAATATTCATATTGCGCCATCGTGCAGGTCTAGCCGGAAATTCTGAGTACGCAGATTTCTTCTTCCAACCTTTGAGAAGGCGATGTGAAAATATGAGAATGGTATTTTTTCGTGTTTTTGAAAAATGCTAATATTAATGTTGCGCCATCGTGCAGGTCTAGCCGAAAATTCTGAGTCACAGATTTCTTTCACCAACCTTTGAGAAGGCTATGTAAAAATATGAGAATTTCGCCATCGTGCAGGTCTAGCCGAAAATTCTGAGTACGCAGATTTCTTTTTCCAACCTTTCAGAAGGCTATGTGAAAATATTAAAAAGGTATTTTTGAAAAAAAAACAAATATTAATATTGCGCCATCGTGCAGGTCTAGCCGAAAATTCTGAGTACGCAAATTTCTTTCCCCAACCTTTGAGAAGGCTATGTGAAAATATGGAAATGGTATTTTTTCGTGTTTTAAAAAATGCTAATATTAATATTGCGCCATCGTGCAGGTCTAGCCGGAAATTCTGAGTACGCAGATTTCTTTCCCCAACCTTTCAGAAGGCTATGTGAAAATATGAAAATGGTATATTTGCGTGTTTTTGAAAAATGCTAATATTAATATTGCGCCACCGTGCAGGTCTAGCCGGAAATTCTGAGTACGCAGATTTCTTTCCCCAACCTTTGAGAAGGCTATGTGAAAATATGGAAATGGTATTTTTTCGTGTTTTAAAAAATGCTAATATTAATATTGCGCCATCGTGCAGGTCTAGCCGGAAATTCTGAGTACGCAGATTTCTTCTTCCAACCTTTGAGAAGGCTATGTGAAAATATAAGAATGGTATTTTTTCGTGTTTTTGAAAAATACTAATATTAATATTGCGCCATCGTGCAGGTCTAGCCGAAAATTCTGAGTACGCAGATTTCTTTCTCCAACCTTTGAGAAGGCTATGTAAAAATATGAGAATTTCGCCATCGTGCAGGTCTAGCCGAAAATTCTGAGTACGCAGATTTCTTTTTCCAACCTTTCAGAAGGCTATGTGAAAATATTAAAAAGGTATTTTTGAAAAAAAAACAAATATTAATATTGCGCCATCGTGCAGGTCTAGCCGAAAATTCTGAGTACGCAAATTTCTTTCCCCAACCTTTGAGAAGGCTATGTGAAAATATGGAAATGGTATTTTTTCGTGTTTTAAAAAATGCTAATATTAATATTGCGCCATCGTGCAGGTCTAGCCGGAAATTCTGAGTACGCAGATTTCTTTCCCCAACCTTTGAGAGGGCTATGTGAAAATATGGAAATGGTATTTTTTCGTGTTTTAAAAAATGCTAATATTAATATTGCGCCATCGTGCAGGTCTAGCCGGAAATTCTGAGTACGCAGATTTCTTTCCCCAACCTTTCAGAAGGCTATGTGAAAACATGAAAATGGTATATTTGCGTGTTTTTGAAAAATGCTAATATTAATATTGCGCCATCGTGCAGGTCTAGCCGGAAATTCTGAGTACGCAGATTTCTTCTTCCAACCTTTCAGAAGGCTATGTGAAAATATGAAAATGGTATATTTGCGTGTTTTTGAAAAATGCTAATATTAATATTGCGCCATCGTGCAGGTCTAGCCGGAAATTCTGAGTACGCAGATTTCTTTCCCCAACCTTTCAGAAGGCTATGTGAAAATATGAAAATGGTATATTTGCGTGTTTTTGAAAAATGCTAATATTAATATTGCGCCATCGTGCAGGTCTAGCCGGAAATTCTGAGTACGCAGATTTCTTCTTCCAACCTTTCAGAAGGCTATGTGAAAATATTAAAAAGGTATTTTTGAAAAAAAAAACAAATATTAATATTGCGCCATCGTGCAGGTCTAGCCGAAAATTCTGAGTACGCAAATTTCTTTCCCCAACCTTTGAGAAGGCTATGTGAAAATATAGAAATGGTATTTTTTCGTGTTTTAAAAAATGCTAATATTAATATTGCGCCATCGTGCAGGTCTAGCCGGAAATTCTGAGTACGCAGATTTCTTTCCCCAACCTTTCAGAAGGCTATGTGAAAATATGAAAATGGTATATTTGCGTGTTTTTGAAAAATGCTAATATTAATATTGCGCCATCGTGCAGGTCTAGCCGGAAATTCTGAGTACGCAGATTTCTTTCCCCAACCTTTGAGAAGGCTATGTGAAAATATGAAAATGGTATTTTTGAAAAATATTAATATTAATATTGCGCCATCGTGCAGGTCTAGCCGGAAATTCTGAGTACGCAGATTTCTTTCCCCAACCTTTGAGAAGGCTATGTGAAAATATGGAAATGGTATTTTTTCGTGTTTTAAAAAATGCTAATATTAATATTGCGCCATCGTGCAGGTCTAGCCGGAAATTCTGAGTACGCAGATTTCTTTCCCCAACCTTTCAGAAGGCTATGTGAAAATATGAAAATGGTATATTTGCGTGTTTTTGAAAAATGCTAATATTAATATTGCGCCATCGTGCAGGTCTAGCCGGAAATTCTGAGTACGCAGATTTCTTCTTCCAACCTTTCAGAAGGCTATGTGAAAATATGAAAATGGTATTTTTGAAAAATACTAATATTAATATTGCGCCATCGTGCAGGTCTAACCGGAAATTCTGAGTACGCAGATTTCTTTCCCCAACCTTTGAGAAGGCTATGTGAAAATATGGAAATGGTATTTTTTCGTGTTTTAAAAAATGCTAATATTAATATTGCGCCATCGTGCAGGTCTAGCCGGAAATTCTGAGTACGCAGATTTCTTTCCCCAACCTTTCAGAAGGCTATGTGAAAATATGAAAATGGTATATTTGCGTGTTTTTGAAAAATGCTAATATTAATATTGCACCATCGTGCAGGTCTAGCCGAAAATTCTGAGTACGCAGATTTCTTTCCCCAACCTTTGAGAAGAATATGTGAAAATATGGAAATGGTATTTTTTAGTGTTTTTGAAAAATGCTAATATTAATATTGCGCCATCGTGCAGGTCTAGCCGGAAATTCTGAGTACGCAGATTTCTTCTTCCAACCTTTTAGATGGCTATGTGAAAATATGAAAATGGTATATTTGCGTGTTTTTGAAAAATGCTAATATTAATATTGCGCCATCGTGCAGGTCTAGCCGAAAATTCTGAGTACGCAGATTTCTTTCCCCAACCTTTGAGAAGGCTATGTGAAAATATGGAAATGGTATTTTTTCGTGTTTTTGAAAAATGCTAATATTAATATTTCGCCATCGTGCAGGTCTAGCCGAAAATTCTGAGTACGCAGATTTCTTTCCCCAACCTTTGAGAAGGCGATGTGAAAATATGAGAATGGTATTTTTGCGTGTTTTTGAAAAATACTAATATTAATATTGCGCCATCGTGCAGGTCTAGCCGAAAATTCTGAGTACGCAGATTTCTTTCCCCAACCTTTGAGAAAGCTATGTGAAAATATGAGAATGGTATTTTTTCGTGTTTTTGAAAAATACTAATATAAATATTGCGCCATCGTGCAGGTCTAGCCGAAAATTCTGAGTACGCAGATTTCTTTTTCCAACCTTTCAGAAAGCTATGTGAAAATATGAAAATGGTATTTTTGAAAAAATACTAATATTAATATTGCGCCATCGTGCAGGTCTAGCCGGAAATTCTGAGTACGCAGATTTCTTCTTCCAACCTTTCAGAAGGCTATGTGAAAATATGGAAATGGTATTTTTTCGTGTTTTTGAAAAATGCTAATATTAATATTGCGCCATCGTGCAGGTCTAGCCGGAAATTCTGAGTACGCAGATTTCTTCTTCCAACCTTTCAGAAGGCTATGTGAAAATATGAAAATGGTATATTTGCGTGTTTTTGAAAAATGCTAATATTAATATTGCGCCATCGTGCAGGTCTAGCCGAAAATTCTGAGTACGCAGATTTCTTTCCCCAACCTTTGAGAAGGCTATGTGAAAATATGGAAATGGTATTTTTTCGTGTTTTTGAAAAATGCTTATATTAATATTTCGCCATCGTGCAGGTCTAGCCGGAAATTCTGAGTACGCAGGTTTCTTTCCCCAACCTTTGAGAAGGCGATGTGAAAATATGAGAATGGTATTTTTGCGTGTTTTTGAAAAATACAAATATTAATATTGCGCCATCGTGCAGGTCTAGCCGAAAATTCTGAGTACGCAGATTTCTTTCCCCAACCTTTGAGAAAGCTATGTGAAAATATGAGAATGGTATTTTTTCGTGTTTTTGAAAAATACTAATATAAATATTGCGCCATCGTGCAGGTCTAGCCGAAAATTCTGAGTACGCAGATTTCTTTTTCCAACCTATCAGAAGGCTATGTGAAAATATGAAAATGGTATATTTGCGTGTTTTTGAAAAATGCTAATATTAATATTGCGCCATCGTGCAGGTCTAGCCGAAAATTCTGAGTACGCAAATTTCTTTCCCCAACCTTTGAGAAGGCTATGTGAAAATATGGAAATGGTATTTTGTCGTGTTTTTGAAAAATGATAATATTCATATTGCGCCATCGTGCAGGTCTAGCCGAAAATTCTGAGTACGCAAATTTCTTTCCCCAACCTTCGAGAAAGCTATGTGAAAATATGAGAATGGTATTTTTTCGTGTTTTTGAAAAATACTAATATAAATATTGCGCCATCGTGCAGGTCTAGCCGAAAATTCTGAGTACGCAGATTTCTTTTTCCAACCTATCAGAAGGCTATGTGAAAATATGAAAATGGTATATTTGCGTGTTTTTGAAAAATGCTAATATTAATATTGCGCCATCGTGCAGGTCTAGCCGAAAATTCTGAGTACGCAAATTTCTTTCCCCAACCTTTGAGAAGGCTATGTGAAAATATTGAAATGGTATTTTTTCGTGTTTTTGAAAAATGATAATATTCATATTGCGCCATCGTGCAGGTCTAGCCGGAAATTCTGAGTACGCAGATTTCTTCTTCCAACCTTTGAGAAGGCGATGTGAAAATATGAGAATGGTATTTTTTCGTGTTTTTGAAAAATGCTAATATTAATGTTGCGCCATCGTGCAGGTCTAGCCGAAAATTCTGAGTCACAGATTTCTTTCACCAACCTTTGAGAAGGCTTTGTGAAAATATAAGAATGGTATTTTTTCGTGTTTTTGAAAAATGCTAATATTAATATTGCGCCATCGTGCAGGTCTAGCCGAAAATTCTGAGTACGCAGATTTCTTTCTCCAACCTTTGAGAAGGCTATGTAAAAATATGAGAATTTCGCCATCGTGCAGGTCTAGCCGAAAATTCTGAGTACGCAGATTTCTTTTTCCAACCTTTCAGAAGGCTATGTGAAAATATTAAAAAGGTATTTTTGAAAAAAAAACAAATATTAATATTGCGCCATCGTGCAGGTCTAGCCGAAAATTCTGAGTACGCAAATTTCTTTCCCCAACCTTTGAGAAGGCTATGTGAAAATATGGAAATGGTATTTTTTCGTGTTTTAAAAAATGCTAATATTAATATTGCGCCATCGTGCAGGTCTAGCCGGAAATTCTGAGTACGCAGATTTCTTTCCCCAACCTTTCAGAAGGCTATGTGAAAATATGAAAATGGTATATTTGCGTGTTTTTGAAAAATGCTAATATTAATATTGCGCCATCGTGCAGGTCTAGCCGGAAATTCTGAGTACGCAGATTTCTTTCCCCAACCTTTGAGAAGGCTATGTGAAAATATGGAAATGGTATTTTTTCGTGTTTTAAAAAATGCTAATATTAATATTGCGCCATCGTGCAGGTCTAGCCGGAAATTCTGAGTACGCAGATTTTTTCCCCAACCTTTCAGAAGGCTATGTGAAAATATGAAAATGGTATATTTGCGTGTTTTTGAAAAATGCTAATATTAATATTGCGCCATCGTGCAGGTCTAGCCGGAAATTCTGAGTACGCAGATTTCTTCTTCCAACCTTTCAGAAGGCTATGTGAAAATATGAAAATGGTATATTTGCGTGTTTTTGAAAAATGCTAATATTAATATTGCGCCATCGTGCAGGTCTAGCCGGAAATTCTGAGTACGCAGATTTCTTTCCCCAACCTTTCAGAAGGCTATGTGAAAATATGAAAATGGTATATTTGCGTGTTTTTGAAAAATGCTAATATTAATATTGCGCCATCGTGCAGGTCTAGCCGGAAATTCTGAGTACGCAGATTTCTTCTTCCAACCTTTCAGAAGGCTATGTGAAAATATCAAAAAGGTATTTTTGAAAAAAAAAAACAAATATTAATATTGCGCCATCGTGCAGGTCTAGCCGAAAATTCTGAGTACGCAAATTTCTTTCCCCAACCTTTGAGAAGGCTATGTGAAAATATGGAAATGGTATTTTTTCGTGTTTTAAAAAATGCTAATATTAATATTGCGCCATCGTGCAGGTCTAGCCGGAAATTCTGAGTACGCAGATTTCTTTCCCCAACCTTTCAGAAGGCTATGTGAAAATATGAAAATGGTATATTTGCGTGTTTTTGAAAAATGCTAATATTAATATTGCGCCATCGTGCAGGTCTAGCCGGAAATTCTGAGTACGCAGATTTCTTTCCCCAACCTTTGAGAAGGCTATGTGAAAATATGAAAATGGTATTTTTGAAAAATATTAATATTAATATTGCGCCATCGTGCAGGTCTAGCCGGAAATTCTGAGTACGCAGATTTCTTTCCCCAACCTTTGAGAAGGCTATGTGAAAATATGGAAATGGTATTTTTTCGTGTTTTAAAAAATGCTAATATTAATATTGCGCCATCGTGCAGGTCTAGCCGGAAATTCTGAGTACGCAGATTTTTTTCCCCAACCTTTCAGAAGGCTATGTGAAAATATGAAAATGGTATATTTGCGTGTTTTTGAAAAATGCTAATATTAATATTGCGCCATCGTGCAGGTCTAGCCGGAAATTCTGAGTACGCAGATTTCTTCTTCCAACCTTTCAGAAGGCTATGTGAAAATATGAAAATGGTATATTTGCGTGTTTTTGAAAAATGCTAATATTAATATTGCGCCATCGTGCAGGTCTAGCCGGAAATTCTGAGTACGCAGATTTCTTTCCCCAACCTTTCAGAAGGCTATGTGAAAATATGAAAATGGTATATTTGCGTGTTTTTGAAAAATGCTAATATTAATATTGCGCCATCGTGCAGGTCTAGCCGGAAATTCTGAGTACGCAGATTTCTTCTTCCAACCTTTCAGAAGGCTATGTGAAAATATTAAAAAGGTATTTTTGAAAAAAAAAAAACAAATATTAATATTGCGCCATCGTGCAGGTCTAGCCGAAAATTCTGAGTACGCAAATTTCTTTCCCCAACCTTTGAGAAGGCTATGTGAAAATATGGAAATGGTATTTTTTCGTGTTTTAAAAAATGCTAATATTAATATTGCGCCATCGTGCAGGTCTAGCCGGAAATTCTGAGTACGCAGATTTCTTTCCCCAACCTTTCAGAAGGCTATGTGAAAATATGAAAATGGTATATTTGCGTGTTTTTGAAAAATGCTAATATTAATATTGCGCCATCGTGCAGGTCTAGCCGGAAATTCTGAGTACGCAGATTTCTTTCCCCAACCTTTGAGAAGGCTATGTGAAAATATGAAAATGGTATTTTTGAAAAATATTAATATTAATATTGCGCCATCGTGCAGGTCTAGCCGGAAATTCTGAGTACGCAGATTTCTTTCCCCAACCTTTGAGAAGGCTATGTGAAAATATGGAAATGGTATTTTTTCGTGTTTTAAAAAATGCTAATATTAATATTGCGCCATCGTGCAGGTCTAGCCGGAAATTCTGAGTACGCAGATTTCTTTCCCCAACCTTTCAGAAGGCTATGTGAAAATATGAAAATGGTATATTTGCGTGTTTTTGAAAAATGCTAATATTAATATTGCGCCATCGTTCAGGTCTAGCCGGAAATTCTGAGTACGCAGATTTCTTCTTCCAACCTTTCAGAAGGCTATGTGAAAATATGAAAATGGTATTTTTGAAAAATACTAATATTAATATTGCGCCATCGTGCAGGTCTAACCGGAAATTCTGAGTACGCAGATTTCTTTCCCCAACCTTTGAGAAGGCTATGTGAAAATATGGAAATGGTATTTTTTCGTGTTTTAAAAAATGCTAATATTAATATTGCGCCATCGTGCAGGTCTAGCCGGAAATTCTGAGTACGCAGATTTCTTTCCCCAACCTTTCAGAAGGCTATGTGAAAATATGAAAATGGTATATTTGCGTGTTTTTGAAAAATGCTAATATTAATATTGCACCATCGTGCAGGTCTAGCCGAAAATTCTGAGTACGCAGATTTCTTTCCCCAACCTTTGAGAAGGCTATGTGAAAATATGGAAATGGTATTTTTTAGTGTTTTTGAAAAATGCTAATATTAATATTGCGCCATCGTGCAGGTCTAGCCGGAAATTCTGAGTACGCAGATTTCTTCTTCCAACCTTTTAGATGGCTATGTGAAAATATGAAAATGGTATATTTGCGTGTTTTTGAAAAATGCTAATATTAATATTGCGCCATCGTGCAGGTCTAGCCGAAAATTCTGAGTACGCAGATTTCTTTCCCCAACCTTTGAGAAGGCTATGTGAAAATATGGAAATGGTATTTTTTCGTGTTTTTGAAAAATGCTTATATTAATATTTCGCCATCGTGCAGGTCTAGCCGAAAATTCTGAGTACGCAGATTTCTTTCCCCAACCTTTGAGAAGGCGATGTGAAAATATGAGAATGGTATTTTTGCGTGTTTTTGAAAAATACTAATATTAATATTGCGCCATCGTGCAGGTCTAGCCGAAAATTCTGAGTACGCAGATTTCTTTCCCCAACCTTTGAGAAAGCTATGTGAAAATATGAGAATGGTATTTTTTCGTGTTTTTGAAAAATACTAATATAAATATTGCGCCATCGTGCAGGTCTAGCCGAAAATTCTGAGTACGCAGATTTCTTTTTCCAACCTTTCAGAAAGCTATGTGAAAATATGAAAATGGTATTTTTGAAAAATACTAATATTAATATTGCGCCATCGTGCAGGTCTAGCCGGAAATTCTGAGTACGCAGATTTCTTCTTCCAACCTTTCAGAAGGCTATGTGAAAATATGGAAATGGTATTTTTTCGTGTTTTTGAAAAATGCTAATATTAATATTGCGCCATCGTGCAGGTCTAGCCGGAAATTCTGAGTACGCAGATTTCTTCTTCCAACCTTTCAGAAGGCTATGTGAAAATATGAAAATGGTATATTTGCGTGTTTTTGAAAAATGCTAATATTAATATTGCGCCATCGTGCAGGTCTAGCCGAAAATTCTGAGTACGCAGATTTCTTTCCCCAACCTTTGAGAAGGCTATGTGAAAATATGGAAATGGTATTTTTTCGTGTTTTTGAAAAATGCTTATATTAATATTTCGCCATCGTGCAGGTCTAGCCGAAAATTCTGAGTACGCAGATTTCTTTCCCCAACCTTTGAGAAGGCGATGTGAAAATATGAGAATGGTATTTTTGCGTGTTTTTGAAAAATACTAATATTAATATTGCGCCATCGTGCAGGTCTAGCCGAAAATTCTGAGTACGCAGATTTCTTTCCCCAACCTTTGAGAAAGCTATGTGAAAATATGAGAATGGTATTTTTTCGTGTTTTTGAAAAATACTAATATAAATATTGCGCCATCGTGCAGGTCTAGCCGAAAATTCTGAGTACGCAGATTTCTTTTTCCAACCTATCAGAAGGCTATGTGAAAATATGAAAATGGTATATTTGCGTGTTTTTGAAAAATGTTAATATTAATATTGCGCCATCGTGCAGGTCTAGCCGAAAATTCTGAGTACGCAAATTTCTTTCCCCAACCTTTGAGAAGGCTATGTGAAAATATGGAAATGGTATTTTGTCGTGTTTTTGAAAAATGATAATATTCATATTGCGCCATCGTGCAGGTCTAGCCGAAAATTCTGAGTACGCAAATTTCTTTCCCCAACCTTTGAGAAAGCTATGTGAAAATATGAGAATGGTATTTTTTCGTGTTTTTGAAAAATACTAATATAAATATTGCGCCATCGTGCAGGTCTAGCCGAAAATTCTGAGTACGCAGATTTCTTTTTCCAACCTATCAGAAGGCTATGTGAAAATATGAAAATGGTATATTTGCGTGTTTTTGAAAAATGCTAATATTAATATTGCGCCATCGTGCAGGTCTAGCCGAAAATTCTGAGTACGCAAATTTCTTTCCCCAACCTTTGAGAAGGCTATGTGAAAATATGGAAATGGTATTTTGTCGTGTTTTTGAAAAATGATAATATTCATATTGCGCCATCGTGCAGGTCTAGCCGAAAATTCTGAGTACGCAGATTTCTTTCCCCAACCTTTGAGAAAGCTATGTGAAAATATGAGAATGGTATTTTTTCGTGTTTTTGAAAAATACTAATATAAATATTGCGCCATCGTGCAGGTCTAGCCGAAAATTCTGAGTACGCAGATTTCTTTTTCCAACCTATCAGAAGGCTATGTGAAAATATGAAAATGGTATATTTGCGTGTTTTTGAAAAATGCTAATATTAATATTGCGCCATCGTGCAGGTCTAGCCGAAAATTCTGAGTACGCAAATTTCTTTCCCCAACCTTTGAGAAGGCTATGTGAAAATATGGAAATGGTATTTTTTCGTGTTTTTGAAAAATGATAATATTCATATTGCGCCATCGTGCAGGTCTAGCCGGAAATTCTGAGTACGCAGATTTCTTCTTCCAACCTTTGAGAAGGCTATGTGAAAATATGAGAATGGTATTTTTTCGTGTTTTTGAAAAATACTAATATTTATATTGCGCCATCGTGCAGGTCTAGCCGAAAATTCTGAGTACGCAGATTGCTTTTTCCAACCTATCAGAAGGCTATGTGAAAATATGAAAATGGTATATTTGCGTGTTTTTGAAAAATGCTAATATTAATATTGCGCCATCGTGCAGGTCTAGCCGAAAATTCTGAGTACGCAAATTTCTTTCCCCAACCTTTGAGAAGGCTATGTGAAAATATGGAAATGGTATTTTGTCGTGTTTTTGAAAAATGATAATATTCATATTGCGCCATCGTGCAGGTCTAGCCGAAAATTCTGAGTACGCAAATTTCTTTCCCCAACCTTTGAGAAAGCTATGTGAAAATATGAGAATGGTATTTTTTCGTGTTTTTGAAAAATACTAATATAAATATTGCGCCATCGTGCAGGTCTAGCCGAAAATTCTGAGTACGCAGATTTCTTTTTCCAACCTATCAGAAGGCTATGTGAAAATATGAAAATGGTATATTTGCGTGTTTTTGAAAAATGCTAATATTAATATTGCGCCATCGTGCAGGTCTAGCCGAAAATTCTGAGTACGCAAATTTCTTTCCCCAACCTTTGAGAAGGCTATGTGAAAATATGGAAATGGTATTTTGTCGTGTTTTTGAAAAATGATAATATTCATATTGCGCCATCGTGCAGGTCTAGCCGAAAATTCTGAGTACGCAGATTTCTTTCCCCAACCTTTGAGAAAGCTATGTGGAAATATGAGAATGGTATTTTTTCGTGTTTTTGAAAAATACTAATATAAATATTGCGCCATCGTGCAGGTCTAGCCGAAAATTCTGAGTACGCAGATTTCTTTTTCCAACCTATCAGAAGGCTATGTGAAAATATGAAAATGGTATATTTGCGTGTTTTTGAAAAATGCTAATATTAATATTGCGCCATCGTGCAGGTCTAGCCGAAAATTCTGAGTACGCAAATTTCTTTCCCCAACCTTTGAGAAGGCTATGTGAAAATATTGAAATGGTATTTTTTCGTGTTTTTGAAAAATGATAATATTCATATTGCGCCATCGTGCAGGTCTAGCCGGAAATTCTGAGTACGCAGATTTCTTCTTCCAACCTTTGAGAAGGCGATGTGAAAATATGAGAATGGTATTTTTTCGTGTTTTTGAAAAATGCTAATATTAATGTTGCGCCATCGTGCAGGTCTAGCCGAAAATTCTGAGTCACAGATTTCTTTCACCAACCTTTGAGAAGGCTATGTGAAAATATAAGAATGGTATTTTTTCGTGTTTTTGAAAAATACTAATATTAATATTGCGCCATCGTGCAGGTCTAGCCGAAAATTCTGAGTACGCAGATTTCTTTCTCCAACCTTTGAGAAGGCTATGTAAAAATATGAGAATTTCGCCATCGTGCAGGTCTAGCCGAAAATTCTGAGTACGCAGATTTCTTTTTCCAACCTTTCAGAAGGCTATGTGAAAATATTAAAAAGGTATTTTTGAAAAAAAAAACAAATATTAATATTGCGCCATCGTGCAGGTCTAGCCGAAAATTCTGAGTACGCAAATTTCTTTCCCCAACCTTTGAGAAGGCTATGTGAAAATATGGAAATGGTATTTTGTCGTGTTTTTGAAAAATGCTAATAATAATATTGCGCCATCGTGCAGGTCTAGCCGAAAATTCTGAGTACGCAGATTTCTTTCCCCAACCTTTGAGAAAGCTATGTGAAAATATGAGAATGGTATTTTTTCGTGTTTTTGAAAAATACTAATATAAATATTGCGCCATCGTGCAGGTCTAGCCGAAAATTCTGAGTACGCAGATTTCTTTTTCCAACCTATCAGAAGGCTATGTGAAAATATGAAAATGGTATATTTGCGTGTTTTTGAAAAATGCTAATATTAATATTGCGCCATCGTGCAGGTCTAGCCGAAAATTCTGAGTACGCAAATTTCTTTCCCCAACCTTTGAGAAGGCTATGTGAAAATATGGAAATGGTATTTTTTCGTGTTTTTGAAAAATGATAATATTCATATTGCGCCATCGTGCAGGTCTAGCCGGAAATTCTGAGTACGCAGATTTCTTCTTCCAACCTTTGAGAAGGCTATGTGAAAATATGAGAATGGTATTTTTTCGTGTTTTTGAAAAATACTAATATTTATATTGCGCCATCGTGCAGGTCTAGCCGAAAATTCTGAGTACGCAGATTGCTTTTTCCAACCTATCAGAAGGCTATGTGAAAATATGAAAATGGTATATTTGCGTGTTTTTGAAAAATGCTAATATTAATATTGCGCCATTGTGCAGGTCTAGCCGAAAATTCTGAGTACGCAAATTTCTTTCCCCAACCTTTGAGAAGGCTATGTGAAAATATGGAAATGGTATTTTGTCGTGTTTTTGAAAAATGATAATATTCATATTGCGCCATCGTGCAGGTCTAGCCGAAAATTCTGAGTACGCAAATTTCTTTCCCCAACCTTTGAGAAAGCTATGTGAAAATATGAGAATGGTATTTTTTCGTGTTTTTGAAAAATACTAATATAAATATTGCGCCATCGTGCAGGTCTAGCCGAAAATTCTGAGTACGCAGATTTCTTTTTCCAACCTATCAGAAGGCTATGTGAAAATATGAAAATGGTATATTTGCGTGTTTTTGAAAAATGCTAATATTAATATTGCGCCATCGTGCAGGTCTAGCCGAAAATTCTGAGTACGCAAATTTCTTTCCCCAACCTTTGAGAAGGCTATGTGAAAATATGGAAATGGTATTTTGTCGTGTTTTTGAAAAATGATAATATTCATATTGCGCCATCGTGCAGGTCTAGCCGAAAATTCTGAGTACGCAGATTTCTTTCCCCAACCTTTGAGAAAGCTATGTGGAAATATGAGAATGGTATTTTTTCGTGTTTTTGAAAAATACTACTATTTTTTCGTGTTTTTGAAAAATACGTGCAGGTCTAGCCGAAAATTCTGAGTACGCAGATTTCTTTTTCCAACCTATCAGAAGGCTATGTGAAAATATGAAAATGGTATATTTGCGTGTTTTTGAAAAATACTAATATTTATATTGCGCCATCGTGCAGGTCTAGCCGAAAATTCTGAGTACGCAGATTGCTTTCCCCAACTATCGAGAAGGCGATGTGAAAATATGAGAATGGTATTTTTTCGTGTTTTTGAAAAATACTAATATTAATATTGCGCCATCGTGCAGGTCTAGCCGAAAATTCTGAGTACGCAGATTTCTTTCTCCAACCTTTGAGAAGGCTATGTAAAAATATGAGAATTTCGCCATCGTGCAGGTCTAGCCGAAAATTCTGAGTACGCAGATTGCTTTCCCCAACTATCGAGAAGGCGATGTGAAAATATGAGAATGGTATTTTTTCGTGTTTTTGAAAAATGATAATATTCATATTGCGCCATCGTGCAGGTCTAGCCGGAAATTCTGAGTACGCAGATTTCTTCTTCCAACCTTTGAGAAGGCTATGTGAAAATATGAGAATGGTATTTTTTCGTGTTTTTGAAAAATACTAATATTTATATTGCGCCATCGTGCAGGTCTAGCCGAAAATTCTGAGTACGCAGATTGCTTTTTCCAACCTATCAGAAGGCTATGTGAAAATATGAGAATGGTATTTTTTCGTGTTTTTGAAAAATACTAATATTTATATTGCGCCATCGTGCAGGTCTAGCCGAAAATTCTGAGTACGCAGATTGCTTTCCCCAACTATCGAGAAGGCGATGTGAAAATATGAGAATGGTATTTTTTCGTGTTTTTGAAAAATGCTAATATTAATGTTGCGCCATCGTGCAGGTCTAGCCGAAAATTCTGAGTCACAGATTTCTTTCACCAACCTTTGAGAAGGCTATGTGAAAATATAAGAATGGTATTTTTTCGTGTTTTTGAAAAATACTAATATTAATATTGCGCCATCGTGCAGGTCTAGCCGAAAATTCTGAGTACGCAGATTTCTTTCTCCAACCTTTGAGAAGGCTATGTAAAAATATGAGAATTTCGCCATCGTGCAGGTCTAGCCGAAAATTCTGAGTACGCAAATTTCTTTTTCCAACCTTTCAGAAGGCTATGTGAAAATATTAAAAAGGTATTTTTGAAAAAAAAACAAATATTAATATTGCGCCATCGTGCAGGTCTAGCCGAAAATTCTGAGTACGCAAATTTCTTTCCCCAACCTTTGAGAAGGCTATGTGAAAATATGGAAATGGTATTTTGTCGTGTTTTTGAAAAATGCTAATAATAATATTGCGCCATCGTGCAGGTCTAGCCGGAAATTCTGAGTACGCAGATTTCTTCTTCCAACCTTTGAGAAGGCTATGTGAAAATATGAGAATGGTATTTTTTCGTGTTTTTGAAAAATACTAATATTTATATTGCGCCATCGTGCAGGTCTAGCCGATAATTCTGAGTACGCAGATTTCTTCTTCCAACCTTTCAGAAGGCTATGTGAAAATATGAGAATGGTATTTTTTCGTGTTTTTGAAAAATGCTAATAATAATATTGCGTCATCGTGCAGGTCTAGCCGAAAATTCTGAGTACGCAGATTTCTTCCCACAACCTTTGAGAAGGCTATGTGAAAATATGAGAATGGTACTTATTCGTGTTTTTGTAAAATGCTAATATTAATATTGCGCCATCGTGCAGGTCTAGCCGAAAATTCTGAGTACGCAGATTTCTTTCTCCAACCTTTGAGAAGGCTATGTGAAAATATGAGGATGGTATTTTTTCGTGTTTTTGAAAAATACTAATATTAATATTGCGCCATCGTGCAGGTCTAGCCGAAAATTCTGAGTACGCAGATTTCTTTCCCCAACCTTTGAGAAGGCTATGTGAAAATATGAGAATGGTATTTTTTCGTGTTTTTGAAAAATGCTAATATTAATATTGCGCCATCGTGCAGGTCTAGTCGAAAATTCTGAGTACGCAGATTTCTTTCCCCAACCTTTGAGAAGGCTATGTGAAAATATGGAAATGGTATTTTTTCGTGTTTTTGAAAAACGCTAATATTAATATTGCGTCATCGTGCAGGTCTAGCCGAAAATTCTGAGTACGCAGATTTCTTTCCCCGTCCTTTGAGAAGGCTATGTGAAAATATGAGAATGGTATTTTTTCGTGTTTTTGAAAAATGCTAATATAAATGTTGCGCCTTCGTGCAGGTCTAGCCGAAAATTCTGAGTACGCAGATTTCTTCCCACAACCTTTGAGAAGGCTATGTGAAAATATGAGAATAGTATTTTTTCGTGTTTTTAAAAATGGTAATATTAATATTGCGCCATCGTGCAGGTCTAGCCGAAAATTCTGAGTACGCAGATTTCTTCTTCCAACCTTTGAGAAGGCTATGTGAAAATATGAGAATGGTATTTTTTCGTGTTTTTGAAAAATGCTAATAATAATATTGCGTCATCGTGCGGTTCTAGCCGAAAATTCTGAGTACGCAGATTTCTTTCCCCAACATTTGAGAAGGCTATGGGAAAATATTAAAATGGTATTTTTGCGTGTTTTTGAAAAATACTAATATTAATATTGCGCCATCGTGCAAGTCTAGCCGATAATTCTGAGTACGCAGATTTCTTCTTCCAACCTTTCAGAAGGCTATGTGAAAATATGAGAATGGTATTTTTTCGTGTTTTTGAAAAATGCTAATAATAATATTGCGTCATCGTGCAGGTCTAGCCGGAAATTCTGAGTACGCAGATTTCTTCTTCCAACCTTTCAGAAGGCTATGTGAAAATATGAAAATGGTATATTTGCGTGTTTTTGAAAAATGCTAATATTAATATTGCGCCATCGTGCAGGTCTAGCCGAAAATTCTGAGTACGCAGATTTCTTTCCCCAACCTTTGAGAAGGCTATGTGAAAATATGGAAATGGTATTTTTTCGTGTTTTTGAAAAATGCTAATATTAATATTGCGCCATCGTGCAGGTCTAGCCGGAAATTCTGAGTACGCAGATTTCTTCTTCCAACCTTTCAGAAGGCTATGTGAAAATATGAAAATGGTATATTTGCGTGTTTTTGAAAAATGCTAATATTAATATTGCGCCATCGTGCAGGTCTAGCCGAAAATTCTGAGTACGCAGATTTCTTTTTCCAACCTTTCAGAAAGCTATGTGAAAATATGAAAATGGTATTTTTGAAAAATACTAATATTAATATTGCGCCATCGTGCAGGTCTAGCCGGAAATTCTGAGTACCCAGATTTCTTTCCCCAACCTTTGAGAAGGCTATGTGAAAATATGGAAATGGTATTTTTTCGTGTTTTTGAAAAATGCTATTATTAATATTGCGCCATCGTGCAGGTCTAGCGGGAAATTCTGAGTACGCAGATTTCTTCTTCCAACTTTTCAGAAGGCTATATGATAATATGAAAATGGTATATTTGCGTGTTTTTGAAAAATGCTAATATTAATATTGCGCCATCGTGCAGGTCTAGCCGAAAATTCTGAGTACGCAAATTTCTTTCCCCAACCTTTGAGAAGGCTATGTGAAAATATGGAAATGGTATTTTTTCGTGTTTTTGAAAAATGCTAATATTAATATTGCGCCATCGTGCAGGTCTAGCCGAAAATTCTGAGTACGCAAATTTCTTTCCCCAACCTTTGAGAAGGCTATGTGAAAATATGGAAATGGTATTTTTTCGTGTTTTTGACAAATGCTAATATTAATATTGCGCCATCGTGCAGGTCTAGCCGAAAATTCTGAGTACGCAAATTTCTTTCCCCAACCTTTGAGAAGGCTATGTGAAAATATGGAAATGGTATTTTTTCGTGTTTTTGAAAAATGCTAAGATTAATATTGCGCCATCGTGCAGGTCTAGCCGAAAATTCTGAGTACGCAGATTTCTTTCCCCAACCTTTGAGAAGGCTATGAAAAAAAATGAGAATGATATTTTTTCGTGTTTTTGAAAAATGCTAATATTAATATTGCGCCATCGTGCAGGTCTAGCCGAAAATTCTGAGTACGCAAATTTCTTTCCCCAACCTTTGAGAAGGCTATGTGAAAATATGGAAATGGTATTTTTTCGTGTTTTTGACAAATGCTAATATTAATATTGCGCCATCGTGCAGGTCTAGCCGAAAATTCTGAGTACGCAAATTTCTTTCCCCAACCTTTGAGAAGGCTATGTGAAAATATGAGAATGGTATTTTTTCGTGTTTTTGAAAAATGCTAATATTAATATTGCGCCATCGTGCAGGTCTAGCCGGAAATTCTGAGTACGCAGATTTCTTCTTCCAACTTTTCAGAAGGCTATGTGAAAATTTGAAAATGGTATCTTTGCGTGTTTTTGAAAAATGCTAATATTAATATTGCGCCATCGTGCAGGTCTAGCCGGAAATTCTGAGTACGCAGATTTCTTCTTCCAACTTTTCAGAAGGCTATGTGATAATATGAAAATGGTATATTTGCGTGTTTTTGAAAAATGCTAATATTAATATTGCGCCATCGTGCAGGTCTAGCCGAAAATTCTGAGTACGCAAATTTCTTTCCCCAACCTTTGAGAAGGCTATGTGAAAATATGGAAATGGTATTTTTTCGTGTTTTTGAAAAATGCTAATATTAATATTTCGCCATCGTGCAGGTCTAGCCGAAAATTCTGAGTTCGCAGATTTCTTTCCCCAACCTTTGAGAAGGCTATGAGAAAAAATGAGAATGATATTTTTTCGTGTTTTTGAAAAATGCTAATATTAATATTGCGCCATCGTGCAGGTCTAGCCGGAAATTCTGAGTACGCAGATTTCTTCTTCCAACTTTTCAGAAGGCTATGTGATAATATGAAAATGGTATATTTGCGTGTTTTTGAAAAATGCTAATATTAATATTGCGCCATCGTGCAGGTCTAGCCGAAAATTCTGAGTACGCAAATTTCTTTCCCCAACCTTTGAGAAGGCTATGTGAAAATATGGAAATGGTATTTTTTCGTGTTTTTGACAAATGCTAATATTAATATTGCGCCATCGTGCAGGTCTAGCCGGAAATTCTGAGTACGCAGATTTCTTCTTCCAACCTTTCAGAAGGCTATGTGAAAATATGAAATTGGTATATTTGCGTGCTTTTGAAAAATGCTAATATTAATATTGCGCCATCGTGCAGGTCTAGCCGAAAATTCTGAGTACGCAAATTTCTTTCCCCAAACTTTGAGAAGGCTATGTGAAAATATGGAAATGGTATTTTTTCGTGTTTTTGAAAAATGCTAATATTAATATTTCGCCATCGTGCAGGTCTAGCCGAAAATTCTGAGTTCGCAGATCTTTCCCCAACCTTTGAGAAGGCTATGAGAAAAAATGAGAATGATATTTTTTCGTGTTTTTGAAAAATGCTAATATTAATATTGCGCCATCGTGCAGGTCTAGCCGAAAATTCTGAGTACGCAGATTTCTTTCCCCAAACTTTGAGAAGGCTATGAGAAAAAATGAGAATGATATTTTTTCGTGTTTTTGAAAAATGCTAATATTAATATTGCGCCATCGTGCAGGTCTAGCCGAAAATTCTGAGTACGCAAATTTCTTTCCCCAACCTTTGAGAAGGCTATGTGAAAATATGGAAATGGTATTTTTTCGTGTTTTTGACAAATGCTAATATTAATATTGCGCCATCGTGCAGGTCTAGCCGGAAATTCTGAGTACACAGATTTCTTCTTCCAACTTTTCAGAAGGCTATGTGATAATATGAAAATGGTATATTTGCGTGTTTTTGAAAAATGCTAATATTAATATTGCGCCATCGTGCAGGTCTAGCCGAAAATTCTGAGTACGCAAATTTCTTTCCCCAACCTTTGAGAAGGCTATGTGAAAATATGGAAATGGTATTTTTTCGTGTTTTTGACAAATGCTAATATTAATATTGCGCCATCGTGCAGGTCTAGCCGGAAATTCTGAGTACGCAGATTTCTTCTTCCAACTTTTCAGAAGGCTATGTGATAATATGAAAATGGTATATTTGCGTGTTTTTGAAAAATGCTAATATTAATATTGCGCCATCGTGCAGGTCTAGCCGAAAATTCTGAGTACGCAAATTTCTTTCCCCAACCTTTGAGAAGGCTATGTGAAAATATGGAAATGGTATTTTTTCGTGTTTTTGACAAATGCTAATATTAATATTGCGCCATCGTGCAGGTCTAGCCGGAAATTCTGAGTACGCAGATTTCTTCTTCCAACCTTTCAGAAGGCTATGTGAAAATATGAAATTGGTATATTTGCGTGCTTTTGAAAAATGCTAATATTAATATTGCGCCATCGTGCAGGTCTAGCCGAAAATTCTGAGTACGCAAATTTCTTTCCCCAACCTTTGAGAAGGCTATGTGAAAATATGGAAATGGTATTTTTTCGTGTTTTTGAAAAATGCTAATATTAATATTTCGCCATCGTGCAGGTCTAGCCGAAAATTCTGAGTTCGCAGATTTCTTTCCCCAACCTTTGAGAAGGCTATGTGAAAATATGGAAATGGTATTTTTTCGTGTTTTTGACAAATGCTAATATTAATATTGCGCCATCGTGCAGGTCTAGCCGGAAATTTTGAGTACGCAGATTTCTTCTTCCAACCTTTCAGAAGGCTATGTGAAAATATGAGAATGGTATTTTTTCGTGTTTTTGAAAAATGCTAATATTAATATTGCGCCATCGTGCAGGTCTAGCCGGAAATTCTGAGTACGCAGATTTCTTCTTCCAACTTTTCAGAAGGCTATGTGATAATATGAAAATGGTATATTTGCGTGTTTTTGAAAAATGCTAATATTAATATTGCGCCATCGTGCAGGTCTAGCCGAAAATTCTGAGTACGCAAATTTCTTTCCCCAACCTTTGAGAAGGCTATGTGAAAATATGGAAATGGTATTTTTTCGTGTTTTTGACAAATGCTAATATTAATATTGCGCCATCGTGCAGGTCTAGCCGGAAATTCTGAGTACGCAGATTTCTTCTTCCATCCTTTCAGAAGGCTATATGAAAATATGAAATTGGTATATTTGCGTGCTTTTGAAAAATGCTAATATTAATATTGCGCCATCGTGCAGGTCTAGCCGAAAATTCTGAGTACGCAAATTTCTTTCCCCAACCTTTGAGAAGGCTATGTGAAAATATGGAAATGGTACTTTTTCGTGTTTAGACAAATGCTAATATTAATATTGCGCCATCGTGCAGGTCTAGCCGGAAATTCTGAGTACGCAGATTTCTTCTTCCAACCTTTCAGAAGGCTATGTGAAAATATGAAATTGGTATATTTGCGTGCTTTTGAAAAATGCTAATATTAATATTGCGCCATCGTGCAGGTCTAGCCGAAAATTCTGAGTACGCAAATTTCTTTCCCCAACCTTCGAGAAGGCTATGTGAAAATATGGAAATGGTATTTTTTCGTGTTTTTGAAAAATGCTAATATTAATATTGCGCCATCGTGCAGGTCTAGCCGGAAATTTTGAGTACGCAGATTTCTTCTTCCAACCTTTCAGAAGGCTATGTGAAAATATGAGAATGGTATTTTTTCGTGTTTTTGACAAATGCTAATATTAATATTGCGCCATCGTGCAGGTCTAGCCGGAAATTCTGAGTACGCAGATTTCTTCTTCCAACTTTTCAGAAGGCTATGTGATAATATGAAAATGGTATATTTGCGTGTTTTTGAAAAATGCTAATATTAATATTGCGCCATCGTGCAGGTCTAGCCGAAAATTCTGAGTACGCAAATTTCTTTCCCCAACCTTTGAGAAGGCTATGTGAAAATATTGAAATGGTATTTTTTCGTGTTTTTGACAAATGCTAATATTAATATTGCGCCATCGTGCAGGTCTAGCCGGAAATTCTGAGTACGCAGATTTCTTCTTCCAACCTTTCAGAAGGCTATGTGATAATATGAAAATGGTATATTTGCGTGTTTTTGAAAAATGCTAATATTAATATTGCGCCATCGTGCAGGTCTAGCCGAAAATTCTGAGTACGCAAATTTCTTTCCCCAACCTTTGAGAAGGCTATGTGAAAATATGGAAATGGTATTTTTTCGTGTTTTTGAACAATGCTAATATTAATATTGCGCCATCGTGCAGGTCTAGCCGGAAATTTTGAGTACGCAGATTTCTTCTTCCAACCTTTCAGAAGGCTATGTGAAAATATGAGAATGGTATTTTTTCGTGTTTTTGACAAATGCTAATATTAATATTGCGCCATCGTGCAGGTCTAGCCGGAAATTCTGAGTACGCAGATTTCTTCTTCCAACTTTTCAGAAGGCTATGTGATAATATGAAAATGGTATATTTGCGTGTTTTTGAAAAATGCTAATATTAATATTGCGCCATCGTGCAGGTCTAGCCGAAAATTCTGAGTACGCAAATTTCTTTCCCCAACCTTTGAGAAGGCTATGTGAAAATATGGAAATGGTATTTTTTCGTGTTTTTGACAAATGCTAATATTAATATTGCGCCATCGTGCAGGTCTAGCCGGAAATTCTGAGTACGCAAATTTCTTTCCCCAACCTTTGAGAAGGCTATGTGAAAATATGGAAATGGTATTTTTTCGTGTTTTTGAAAAATGCTAATATTAATATTGCGCCATCGTGCAGGTCTAGCCGGAAATTTTGAGTACGCAGATTTCTTCTTCCAACCTTTCAGAAGGCTATGTGAAAATATGAGAATGGTATTTTTTCGTGTTTTTGACAAATGCTAATATTAATATTGCGCCATCGTGCAGGTCTAGCCGGAAATTCTGAGTACGCAGATTTCTTCTTCCAACTTTTCAGAAGGCTATGTGATAATATGAAAATGGTATATTTGCGTGTTTTTGAAAAATGCTAATATTAATATTGCGCCATCGTGCAGGTCTAGCCGAAAATTCTGAGTACGCAAATTTCTTTCCCCAACCTTTGAGAAGGCTATGTGAAAATATGGAAATGGTATTTTTTCGTGTTTTTGACAAATGCTAATATTAATATTGCGCCATCGTGCAGGTCTAGCCGGAAATTCTGAGTACGCAGATTTCTTCTTCCAACCTTTCAGAAGGCTATGTGAAAATATGAAATTGGTATATTTGCGTGCTTTTGAAAAATGCTAATATTAATATTGCGCCATCGTGCAGGTCTAGCCGAAAATTCTGAGTACGCAAATTTCTTTCCCCAACCTTTGAGAAGGCTATGTGAAAATATGGAAATGGTATTTTTTCGTGTTTTTGAAAAATGCTAATATTAATATTTCGCCATCGTGCAGGTCTAGCCGAAAATTCTGAGTTCGCAGATTTCTTTCCCCAACCTATGAGAAGGCTATGTGAAAATATGGAAATGGTATTTTTTCGTGTTTTTGACAAATGCTAATATTAATATTGCGCCATCGTGCAGGTCTAGCCGGAAATTTTGAGTACGCAGATTTCTTCTTCCAACCTTTCAGAAGGCTATGAGAAAAAATGAGAATGATATTTTTTCGTGTTTTTGAAAAATGCTAATATTAATATTGCGCCATCGTGCAGGTCTAGCCGGAAATTCTGAGTACGCAGATTTCTTCTTCCAACCTTTCAGAAGGCTATGTGAAAATATGAGAATGGTATTTTTTCGTGTTTTTGAAAAATGCTAATATTAATATTGCGCCATCGTGCAGGTCTAGCCGAAAATTCTGAGTACGCAAATTTCTTTCCCCAACCTTTGAGAAGGCTATGTGAAAATATGGAAATGGTATTTTTTCGTGTTTTTGAAAAATGCTAATATTAATATTGCGCCATCGTGCAGGTCTAGCCGGAAATTTTGAGTACACAGATTTCTTCTTCCAACCTTTCAGAAGGCTATGTGAAAATATGAGAATGGTATTTTTGCGTGTTTTTGAAAAATACTAATATTAATATTGCGCCATCGTGCAGGTCTAGCCGGAAATTCTGAGTACGCAGATTTCTTCTTCCAACCTTTCAGAAGGCTATGTGAAAATATGAGAATGGTATTTTTTCGTGTTTTTGAAAAATACTAATATTAATATTGCGCCATCGTGCAGGTCTAGCCGGAAATTCTGAGTACGCAGATTTCTTCTTCCAACCTTTCAGAAGGCTATGTGAAAATATGAGAATGGTATTTTTGCGTGTTTTTGAAAAATACTAATATTAATATTGCGCCATCGTGCAGGTCTAGCCGGAAATTCTGAGTACGCAGATTTCTTCTTCCAACCTTTCAGAAGGCTATGTGAAAATATGAGAATGGTATTTTTGCGTGTTTTTTGAAAAATACTAATATTAATATTGCGCCATCGTGCAGGTCTAGCCGGAAATTCTGAGTACGCAGATTTCTTCTTCCAACCTTTCAGAAGGCTATGTGAAAATATGAGAATGGTATTTTTTCGTGTTTTTGAAAAATGCTAATATTAATATTTCGCCATCTTGCAGGTCTAGCCGGAAATTCTGAGTACGCAGATTTCTTCTTCCAACCTTTCAGAAGGCTATGTGAAAATATGAGAATGGTGTTTTTGCGTGTTTTTGAAAAATACTAATATTAATATTGCGCCATCGTGTAGGTCTAGCCGGAAATTCTGAGTACGCAGATTTCTTCTTCCAACCTTTCAGAAGGCTATGTGAAAATATGAGAATGGTATTTTTGCGTGTTTTTGAAAAATACTAATATTAATATTGCGCCATCGTGCAGGTCTAGCCGGAAATTCTGAGTACGCAGATTTCTTCTTCCAACCTTTCAGAAGGCTATGTGAAAATATGAGAATGGTATTTTTTCGTGTTTTTGAAAAATGCTAATATTAATATTTCGCCATCGTGCAGGTCTAGCCGAAAATTCTGAGTACGCAAATTTCTTTCCCCAACCTTTGAGAAGGCTATGTGAAAATATGAGAATGGTATTTTTTCGTGTTTTTGAAAACTGCTAATTTTAATATTGCGCCATCGTGCAGGTCTAGCCGGAAATTCTGAGTACGCAGATTTCTTTCCCCAACCTTTCAGAAGGCTATGTGGAAACTTGAGAAAGGTATTTTTTCGTGTTTTTGAAAAATGGTAATTTTAATATTGCGCCTTCGTGCAGGTCTAGCCGAAATTTCTGAGTACGCAGATTTCTTTCCCCAACCTTTCAGAAGGATATGTAAAAATATGAGAATGGTATTTTTTCGTGTTTTTGAAAAATACTAATATTAATATTGCGCCATCGTGCAGGTCTAGCCGGAAATTTTGAGTACGCAGATTTCTTCTTCCAACCTTTCAGAAGGCTATGTGAAAATATGAGAATGGTATTTTTTCGTGTTTTTGAAAAATGGTAATTTTAATATTGCACCTTCGTGCAGGTCTAGCCGAAATTTCTGAGTACGCAGATTTCTTTCCCCAACCTTTCAGAAGGATATGTAAAAATATGAGAATGGTATTTTTTCGTGTTTTTGAAAAATACTAATATTAATATTGCGCCATCGTGCAGGTCTAGCCGGAAATTCTGAGTACGCAGATTTCTTCTTCCAACCTTTGAGAAGGCTATGTGAAAATATGAGAATGGTATTTTTGCGTGTTTTTGAAAAATACTAATATTAATATTGCGCCATCGTGCAGGTCTAGCCGGAAATTCTGAGTACGCAGATTTCTTCTTCCAACCTTTCAGAAGGCTATGTGAAAATATGAGAATGGTATTTTTGCGTGTTTTTGAAAAATACTAATATTAATATTGCGCCATCGTGCAGGTCTAGCCGGAAATTCTGAGTACGCAGATTTCTTCTTCCAACCTTTCAGAAGGCTATGTGAAAATATGAGAATGGTATTTTTTCGTGTTTTTGAAAAATGCTAATATTAATATTTCGCCATCGTGCAGGTCTAGCCGGAAATTCTGAGTACGCAGATTTCTTCTTCCAACCTTTCAGAAGGCTATGTGAAAATATGAGAATGGTATTTTTGCGTGTTTTTGAAAAATACTAATATTAATATTGCGCCATCGTGCAGGTCTAGCCGGAAATTCTGAGTACGCAGATTTCTTCTTCCAACCTTTCAGAAGGCTATGTGAAAATATGAGAATGGTATTTTTTCGTGTTTTTGAAAAATGCTAATATTAATATTTCGCCATCGTGCAGGTCTAGCCGAAAATTCTGAGTACGCAAATTTCTTTCCCCAACCTTTGAGAAGGCTATGTGAAAATATGAGAATGGTATTTTTTCGTGTTTTTGAAAACTGCTAATTTTAATATTGCGCCATCGTGCAGGTCTAGCCGGAAATTCTGAGTACGCAGATTTCTTTCCCCAACCTTTCAGAAGGCTATGTGGAAACTTGAGAAAGGTATTTTTTCGTGTTTTTGAAAAATGGTAATTTTAATATTGCGCCTTCGTGCAGGTCTAGCCGAAATTTCTGAGTACGCAGATTTCTTTCCCCATCCTTTCAGAAGGATATGTAAAAATATGAGAATGGTATTTTTTCGTGTTTTTGAAAAATACTAATATTAATATTGCGCCATCGTGCAGGTCTAGCCGGAAATTCTGAGTACGCAGATTTCTTCTTCCAACCTTTCAGAAGGCTATGTGAAAATATGAGAATGGTATTTTTGCGTGTTTTTGAAAAATACTAATATTAATATTGCGCCATCGTGTAGGTCTAGCCGGAAATTCTGAGTACGCAGATTTCTTCTTCCAACCTTTCAGAAGGCTATGTGAAAATATGAGAATGGTATTTTTGCGTGTTTTTGAAAAATACTAATATTAATATTGCGCCATCGTGCAGGTCTAGCCGGAAATTCTGAGTACGCAGATTTCTTCTTCCAACCCTTCAGAAGGCTATGTGAAAATATGAGAATGGTATTTTTTCGTGTTTTTGAAAAATGCTAATATTAATATTTCGCCATCGTGCAGGTCTAGCCGAAAATTCTGAGTACGCAAATTTCTTTCCCCAACCTTTGAGAAGGCTATGCGAATATATGAGAATGGTATTTTTTCGTGTTTTTGAAAACTGCTAATTTTAATATTGCGCCATCGTGCAGGTCTAGCCGGAAATTCTGAGTACGCAGATTTCTTTCCCCAACCTTTCAGAAGGCTATGTGGAAACTTGAGAAAGGTATTTTTTCGTGTTTATGAAAAATGGTAATTTTAATATTGCGCCATCGTGCAGGTCTAGCCGGAAATTCTGAGTACGCAGATTTCTTTCCCCAACCTTTCAGAAGGCTATGTGGAAACTTGAGAAAGGTATTTTTTCGTGTTTTTGAAAAATGGTAATTTTAATATTGCGCCTTCGTGCAGGTCTAGCCGAAATTTCTGAGTACGCAGATTTCTTTCCCCAACCTTTCAGAAGGATATGTAAAAATATGAGAATGGTATTTTTTCGTGTTTTTGAAAAATACTAATATTAATATTGCGCCATCGTGCAGGTCTAGCCGGAAATTCTGAGTACGCAGATTTCTTCTTCCAACCTTTCAGAAGGCTATGTGAAAATATGAGAATGGTATTTTTTCGTGTTTTTGAAAAATGGTAATTTTAATATTGCGCCTTCGTGCAGGTCTAGCCGAAATTTCTGAGTACGCAGATTTCTTTCCCCAACCTTTCAGAAGGATATGTAAAAATATGAGAATGGTATTTTTTCGTGTTTTTGAAAAATACTAATATTAATATTGCGCCATCGTGCAGGTCTAGCCGGAAATTCTGAGTACGCAGATTTCTTCTTCCAACCTTTCAGAAGGCTATGTGAAAATATGAGAATGGTATTTTTTCGTGTTTATGAAAAATGGTAATTTTAATATTGCGCCTTCGTGCAGGTCTAGCCGAAATTTCTGAGTACGCAGATTTCTTTCCCCAACCTTTCAGAAGGATATGTAAAAATATGAGAATGGTATTTTTTCGTGTTTTTGAAAAATACTAATATTAATATTGCGCCATCGTGCAGGTCTAGCCGGAAATTCTGAGTACGCAGATTTCTTCTTCCAATCTTTGAGAAGGCTATGTGAAAATATGAGAATGGTATTTTTGCGTGTTTTTGAAAAATACTAATATTAATATTGCGCCATCGTGCAGGTCTAGCCGGAAATTCTGAGTACGCAGATTTCTTCTTCCAACCTTTCAGAAGGCTATGTGAAAATATGAGAATGGTATTTTTGCGTGTTTTTGAAAAATACTAATATTAATATTGCGCCATCGTGCAGGTCTAGCCGGAAATTCTGAGTACGCAGATTTCTTCTTCCAACCTTTCAGAAGGCTATGTGAAAATATGAGAATGGTATTTTTTCGTGTTTTTGAAAAATGCTAATATTAATATTTCGCCATCGTGCAGGTCTAGCCGGAAATTCTGAGTACGCAGATTTCTTCTTCCAACCTTTCAGAAGGCTATGTGAAAATATGAGAATGGTATTTTTGCGTGTTTTTGAAAAATACTAATATTAATATTGCGCCATCGTGCAGGTCTAGCCGGAAATTCTGAGTACGCAGATTTCTTTCCCCAACCTTTCAGAAGGCTATGTGGAAACTTGAGAAAGGTATTTTTTCGTGTTTTTGAAAAATACTAATATTAATATTGCGCCATCGTGCAGGTCTAGCCGGAAATTCTGAGTACGCAGATTTCTTTCCCCAACCTTTCAGAAGGCTATGTGAAAATATGAGAATGGTATTTTTTCGTGTTTTTGAAAAATGCTAATATTAATATTTCGCCATCGTGCAGGTCTAGCCGGAAATTCTGAGTACGCAGATTTCTTCTTCCAACCTTTCAGAAGGCTATGTGAAAATATGAGAATGGTATTTTTGCGTGTTTTTGAAAAATACTAATATTAATATTGCGCCATCGTGCAGGTCTAGCCGGAAATTCTGAGTACGCAGATTTCTTTCCCCAACCTTTCAGAAGGCTATGTGGAAACTTGAGAAAGGTATTTTTTCGTGTTTTTGAAAAATGGTAATTTTAATATTGCGCCTTCGTGCAGGTCTAGCCGAAATTTCTGAGTACGCAGATTTCTTTCCCCAACCTTTCAGAAGGATATGTAAAAATATGAGAATGGTATTTTTTCGTGTTTTTGAAAAATGCTAATATTAATATTTCGCCATCGTGCAGGTCTAGCCGGAAATTCTGAGTACGCAGATTTCTTTCCCCAACCTTTCAGAAGGCTATGTGGAAACTTGAGAAAGGTATTTTTTCGTGTTTTTGAAAAATACTAATATTAATATTGCGCCATCGTGCAGGTCTAGCCGGAAATTCTGAGTACGCAGATTTCTTTCCCCAACCTTTCAGAAGGCTATGTGAAAATATGAGAATGGTATTTTTTCGTGTTTTTGAAAAATGCTAATATTAATATTTCGCCATCGTGCAGGTCTAGCCGGAAATTCTGAGTACGCAGATTTCTTCTTCCAACCTTTCAGAAGGCTATGTGAAAATATGAGAATGGTATTTTTGCGTGTTTTTGAAAAATACTAATATTAATATTGCGCCATCGTGCAGGTCTAGCCGGAAATTCTGAGTACGCAGATTTCTTTCCCCAACCTTTCAGAAGGCTATGTGGAAACTTGAGAAAGGTATTTTTTCGTGTTTTTGAAAAATGGTAATTTTAATATTGCGCCTTCGTGCAGGTCTAGCCGAAATTTCTGAGTACGCAGATTTCTTTCCCCAACCTTTCAGAAGGATATGTAAAAATATGAGAATGGTATTTTTTCGTGTTTTTGAAAAATGCTAATATTAATATTTCGCCATCGTGCAGGTCTAGCCGGAAATTCTGAGTACGCAGATTTCTTCTTCCAACCTTTCAGAAGGCTATGTGAAAATATGAGAATGGTATTTTTGCGTGTTTTTGAAAAATACTAATATTAATATTGCGCCATCGTGCAGGTCTAGCCGGAAATTCTGAGTACGCAGATTTCTTTCCCCAACCTTTCAGAAGGCTATGTGGAAACTTGAGAAAGGTATTTTTTCGTGTTTTTGAAAAATGGTAATTTTAATATTGCGCCTTCGTGCAGGTCTAGCCGATAATTCTGAGTACGCAAATTTCTTTCCCCAACCTTTGAGAAGGCTATGTGAAAATATGAGAATGGTATTTTTTCGTGTTTTTGAAAACTGCTAATTTTAATATTGCGCCATCGTGCAGGTCTAGCCGGAAATTCTGAGTACGCAGATTTCTTTCCCCAACCTTTCAGAAGGCTATGTGGAAACTTGAGAAAGGTATTTTTTCGTGTTTTTGAAAAATGGTAATTTTAATATTGCGCCTTCGTGCAGGTCTAGCCGAAATTTCTGAGTACGCAGATTTCTTTCCCCAACCTTTCAGAAGGATATGTAAAAATATGAGAATGGTATTTTTTCGTGTTTTTGAAAAATGCTAATATTAATATTTCGCCATCGTGCAGGTCTAGCCGGAAATTCTGAGTACGCAGATTTCTTCTTCCAACCTTTCAGAAGGCTATGTGAAAATATGAGAATGGTATTTTTTCGTGTTTTTGAAAAATGCTAATATTAATATTTCGCCATCGTGCAGGTCTAGCCGGAAATTCTGAGTACGCAGATTTCTTCTTCCAACCTTTCAGAAGGCTATGTGAAAATATGAAAATGGTATGTTTGCGTGTTTTTGAAAAATTCTAATATTAATATTGCGCCATCGTGCAGGTCTAGCCGAAAATTCTGAGTACGCAGATTTCTTTCCCCAACCTTTGAGAAAGCTATGTGAAAATATGAGAATGGTATTTTTTCGTGTTTTTGAAAAATACTAATATTAATATTGCGCCATCGTGCAGGTCTAGCCGAAAATTCTGAGTACGCAGATTTCTTTGCCCAACCTTTGAGAAGGCTATGTGAAAATATGGAAATGGTTTTTTTTCGTGTTTTTGAAAAATGCTAATATTAATATTGCGCCATCGTGCAGGTCTAGCCGGAAATTCTGAGTACGCAGATTTCTTCTTCCAACCTTTCAGAAGGCTATGTGAAAATATGAAAATGGTATGTTTGCGTGTTTTTGAAAAATTGCTAATATTAATATTGCGCCATCGTGCAGGTCTAGCCGGAAATTCTGAGTACGCAGTTTTCTTCTTCCAACCTTTCAGAAGGCTATGTGAAAATATGAAAATGGTATGTTTGCGTGTTTTTGAAAAATTCTAATATTAATATTGCGCCATCGTGCAGGTCTAGCCGAAAATTCTGAGTACGCAGATTTCTTTCCCCAACCTTTGAGAAGGCTATGTGAAAATATGGAAATGGTTTTTTTTCGTGTTTTTGAAAAATGCTAATATTAATATTGCGCCATCGTGCAGGTCTAGCCGGAAATTCTGAGTACGCAGATTTCTTTCCCCAACCTTTGAGAAGGCTATGTGAAAATATGGAAATGGTTTTTTTCGTGTTTTTGAAAAATGCTAATATTAATATTGCGCCATCGTGCAGGTCTAGCCGGAAATTCTGAGTACGCAGATTTCTTCTTCCAACCTTTCAGAAGGCTACGTGAAAATATGAAAATGGTATTTTTGAAAAATATTAATATTAATATTGCGCCATCGTGCAGGTCTAGCCGAAAATTCTGAGTACGCAGATTTCTTCTTCCAACCTTTCAGAAGGCTATGTGAAAATATGAGAATGGTATTTTTTCGTGTTTTTGAAAAATGCTAATATTAATATTTCGCCATCGTGCAGGTCTAGCCGGAAATTCTGAGTACGCAGATTTCTTCTTCCAACCTTTCAGAAGGCTATGTGAAAATATGAAAATGGTATGTTTGCGTGTTTTTGAAAAATTCTAATATTAATATTGCGCCATCGTGCAGGTCTAGCCGAAAATTCTGAGTACGCAGATTTCTTCTTCCAACCTTTCAGAAGGCTATGTGAAAATATGAGAATGGTATTTTTGCGTGTTTTTGAAAAATGGTAATTTTAGTATTGCGCCTTCGTGCAGGTCTAGCCGAAATTTCTGAGTACGCAGATTTCTTTCCCCAACCTTTCAGAAGGATATGTAAAAATATGAGAATGGTATTTTTTCGTGTTTTTGAAAAATGCTAATATTAATATTTCGCCATCGTGCAGGTCTAGCCGAAAATTCTGAGTACGCAGATTTCTTTCCCCAACCTTTGAGAAGGCTATGTGAAAATATGGAAATGGTTTTTTTTCGTGTTTTTGAAAAATGCTAATATTAATATTGCGCCATCGTGCAGGTCTAGCCGAAAATTCTGAGTACGCAGATTTCTTCTTCCAACCTTTCAGAAGGCTATGTGAAAATATGAAAATGGTATGTTTGCGTGTTTTTGAAAAATTCTAATATTAATATTGCGCCATCGTGCAGGTCTAGCCGAAAATTCTGAGTACGCAGATTTCTTTCCCCAACCTTTCAGAAGGCTATGTGAAAATATGAAAATGGTATGTTTGCGTGTTTTTGAAAAATGCTAATATTAATATTGCGCCATCGTGCAGGTCTAGCCGGAAATTCTGAGTACGCAGTTTTCTTCTTCCAACCTTTCAGAAGGCTATGTGAAAATATGAGAATGGTATTTTTGAAAAATATTAATATTAATATTGCGCCATCGTGCAGGTCTAGCCGAAAATTCTGAGTACGCAGATTTCTTCTTCCAACCTTTCAGAAGGCTATGTGAAAATATGAAAATGGTATGTTTGCGTGTTTTTGAAAAATTCTAATATTAATATTGCGCCATCGTGCAGGTCTAGCCGAAAATTCTGAGTACGCAGATTTCTTTCCCCAACCTTTCAGAAGGCTATGTGGAAACTTGAGAAAGGTATTTTTTCGTGTTTTTGAAAAATGGTAATTTTAATATTGCGCCTTCGTGCAGGTCTAGCCGAAATTTCTGAGTACGCAGATTTCTTTCCCCAACCTTTCAGAAGGATATGTAAAAATATGAGAATGGTATTTTTTCGTGTTTTTGAAAAATGCTAATATTAATATTTCGCCATCGTGCAGGTCTAGCCGGAAATTCTGAGTACGCAGATTTCTTCTTCCAACCTTTCAGAAGGCTATGTGAAAATATGAGAATGGTATTTTTTCGTGTTTTTGAAAAATGCTAATATTAATATTTCGCCATCGTGCAGGTCTAGCCGGAAATTCTGAGTACGCAGATTTCTTCTTCCAACCTTTCAGAAGGCTATGTGAAAATATGAAAATGGTATGTTTGCGTGTTTTTGAAAAATTCTAATATTAATATTGCGCCATCGTGCAGGTCTAGCCGAAAATTCTGAGTACGCAGATTTCTTTCCCCAACCTTTGAGAAAGCTATGTGAAAATATGAGAATGGTATTTTTTCGTGTTTTTGAAAAATACTAATATTAATATTGCGCCATCGTGCAGGTCTAGCCGAAAATTCTGAGTACGCAGATTTCTTTCATCAACCTTTGAGAAGGCTATGTGAAAATATGGAAATGGTTTTTTTTCGTGTTTTTGTAAAATGCTAATATTAATATTTCGCCATCGTGCAGGTCTAGCCGGAAATTCTGAGTACGCAGATTTCTTCTTCCAACCTTTCAGAAGGCTATGTGAAAATATGAAAATGGTATGTTTGCGTGTTTTTGAAAAATGCTAATATTAATATTGCGCCATCGTGCAGGTCTAGCCGGAAATTCTGAGTACGCAGTTTTCTTCTTCCAACCTTTCAGAAGGCTATGTGAAAATATGAAAATGGTATGTTTGCGTGTTTTTGAAAAATTCTAATATTAATATTGCGCCATCGTGCAGGTCTAGCCGAAAATTCTGAGTACGCAGATTTCTTTCCCCAACCTTTGAGAAGGCTATGTGAAAATATGGAAATGGTTTTTTTTCGTGTTTTTGAAAAATGCTAATATTAATATTGCGCCATCGTGCAGGTCTAGCCGGAAATTCTGAGTACGCAGATTTCTTTCCCCAACCTTTGAGAAGGCTATGTGAAAATATGGAAATGGTTTTTTTCGTGTTTTTGAAAAATGCTAATATTAATATTGCGCCATCGTGCAGGTCTAGCCGGAAATTCTGAGTACGCAGATTTCTTCTTCCAACCTTTCAGAAGGCTACGTGAAAATATGAAAATGGTATTTTTGAAAAATATTAATATTAATATTGCGCCATCGTGCAGGTCTAGCCGAAAATTCTGAGTACGCAGATTTCTTTCCCCAACCTTTGAGAAAGCTATGTGAAAATATGAGAATGGTATTTTTTCGTGTTTTTGAAAAATACTAATATTAATATTGCGCCATCGTGCAGGTCTAGCCGGAAATTCTGAGTACGCAGATTTCTTCTTCCAACCTTTCAGAAGGCTATGTGAAAATATGAGAATGGTATTTTTGCGTGTTTTTGAAAAATACTAATATTAATATTGCGCCATCGTGCAGGTCTAGCCGGAAATTCTGAGTACGCAGATTTCTTCTTCCAACCTTTCAGAAGGCTATGTGAAAATATGAGAATGGTATTTTTGCGTGTTTTTGAAAAATACTAATATTGATATTGCGCCATCGTGCAGGTCTAGCCGGAAATTCTGAGTACGCAGATTTCTTCTTCCAACCTTTCAGAAGGCTATGTGAAAATATGAGAATGGTATTTTTTCGTGTTTTTGAAAAATACTAATATTAATATTGCGCCATCGTGCAGGTCTAGCCGGAAATTCTGAGTACGCAGATTTCTTCTTCCAACCTTTCAGAAGGCTATGTGAAAATATGAGAATGGTATTTTTTCGTGTTTTTGAAAAATGCTAATATTAATATTTCGCCATCGTGCAGGTCTAGCCGAAAATTCTGAGTACGCAGATTTCTTTCCCCAACCTTTGAGAAGGCTATGTGAAAATATGGAAATGGTTTTTTTTCGTGTTTTTGAAAAATGCTAATATTAATATTGCGCCATCGTGCAGGTCTAGCCGGAAATTCTGAGTACGCAGATTTCTTTCCCCAACCTTTGAGAAGGCTATGTGAAAATATGGAAATGGTTTTTTTTCGTGTTTTTGAAAAATGCTAATATTAATATTGCGCCATCGTGCAGGTCTAGCCGGAAATTCTGAGTACGCAGATTTCTTCTTCCAACCTTTCAGAAGGCTATGTGAAAATATGAGAATGGTATTTTTTCGTGTTTTTGAAAAATGCTAATATTAATATTTCGCCATCGTGCAGGTCTAGCCGAAAATTCTGAGTACGCAGATTTCTTTCCCCAAACTTTGAGAAGGCTATGTGAAAATATGGAAATGGTTTTTTTTCGTGTTTTTGAAAAATGCTAATATTAATATTGCGCCATCGTGCAGGTCTAGCCGGAAATTCTGAGTACGCAGATTTCTTCTTCCAACCTTTCAGAAGGCTATGTGAAAATATGAAAATGGTATTTTTTCGTGTTTTTGAAAAATGCTAATATTAATATTTCGCCATCGTGCAGGTCTAGCCGGAAATTCTGAGTACGCAGATTTCTTCTTCCAACCTTTCAGAAGGCTATGTGAAAATATGAGAATGGTATTTTTGCGTGTTTTTGAAAAATACTAATATTAATATTGCGCCATCGTGCAGGTCTAGCCGAAAATTCTGAGTACGCAGATTTCTTTCCCCAACCTTTGAGAAGGCTATGTGAAAATATGGAAATGGTTTTTTTTCGTGTTTTTGAAAAATGCTAATATTAATATTGCGCCATCGTGCAGGTCTAGCCGGAAATTCTGAGTACGCAGATTTCTTCTTCCAACCTTTCAGAAGGCTATGTGAAAATATGAGAATGGTATTTTTTCGTGTTTTTGAAAAATGCTAATATTAATATTTCGCCATCGTGCAGGTCTAGCCGAAAATTCTGAGTACGCAGATTTCTTTCCCCAACCTTTGAGAAGGCTATGTGAAAATATGGAAATGGTTTTTTTTCGTGTTTTTGAAAAATGCTAATATTAATATTGCGCCATCGTGCAGGTCTAGCCGGAAATTCTGAGTACGCAGATTTCTTCTTCCAACCTTTCAGAAGGCTATGTGAAAATATGAAAATGGTATTTTTTCGTGTTTTTGAAAAATGCTAATATTAATATTTCGCCATCGTGCAGGTCTAGCCGGAAATTCTGAGTACGCAGATTTCTTCTTCCAACCTTTCAGAAGGCTATGTGAAAATATGAGAATGGTATTTTTGCGTGTTTTTGAAAAATACTAATATTAATATTGCGCCATCGTGCAGGTCTAGCCGGAAATTCTGAGTACGCAGATTTCTTCTTCCAACCTTTCAGAAGGCTATGTGAAAATATGAGAATGGTATTTTTTCGTGTTTTTGAAAAATGCTAATATTAATATTTCGCCATCGTGCAGGTCTAGCCGAAAATTCTGAGTACGCAGATTTCTTTCCCCAACCTTTGAGAAGGCTATGTGAAAATATGGAAATGGTTTTTTTTCGTGTTTTTGAAAAATGCTAATATTAATATTGCGCCATCGTGCAGGTCTAGCCGGAAATTCTGAGTACGCAGATTTCTTTCCCCAACCTTTGAGAAGGCTATGTGAAAATATGGAAATGGTTTTTTTTCGTGTTTTTGAAAAATGCTAATATTAATATTGCGCCATCGTGCAGGTCTAGCCGGAAATTCTGAGTACGCAGATTTCTTCTTCCAACCTTTCAGAAGGCTATGTGAAAATATGAGAATGGTATTTTTTCGTGTTTTTGAAAAATGCTAATATTAATATTTCGCCATCGTGCAGGTCTAGCCGAAAATTCTGAGTACGCAGATTTCTTTCCCCAACCTTTGAGAAGGCTATGTGAAAATATGGAAATGGTTTTTTTTCGTGTTTTTGAAAAATGCTAATATTAATATTGCGCCATCGTGCAGGTCTAGCCGGAAATTCTGAGTACGCAGATTTCTTCTTCCAACCTTTCAGAAGGCTATGTGAAAATATGAAAATGGTATTTTTTCGTGTTTTTGAAAAATGCTAATATTAATATTTCGCCATCGTGCAGGTCTAGCCGGAAATTCTGAGTACGCAGATTTCTTCTTCCAACCTTTCAGAAGGCTATGTGAAAATATGAGAATGGTATTTTTGCGTGTTTTTGAAAAATACTAATATTAATATTGCGCCATCGTGCAGGTCTAGCCAGAAATTCTGAGTACGCAGATTTCTTCTTCCAACCTTTCAGAAGGCTATGTGAAAATATGAGAATGGTATTTTTTCGTGTTTTTGAAAAATGCTAATATTAATATTTCGCCATCGTGCAGGTCTAGCCGAAAATTCTGAGTACGCAGATTTCTTTCCCCAACCTTTGAGAAGGCTATGTGAAAATATGGAAATGGTTTTTTTTCGTGTTTTTGAAAAATGCTAATATTAATATTGCGCCATCGTGCAGGTCTAGCCGGAAATTCTGAGTACGCAGATTTCTTTCCCCAACCTTTGAGAAGGCTATGTGAAAATATGGAAATGGTTTTTTTCGTGTTTTTGAAAAATGCTAATATTAATATTGCGCCATCGTGCAGGTCTAGCCGGAAATTCTGAGTACGCAGATTTCTTCTTCCAACCTTTCAGAAGGCTACGTGAAAATATGAAAATGGTATTTTTGAAAAATATTAATATTAATATTGCGCCATCGTGCAGGTCTAGCCGAAAATTCTGAGTACGCAGATTTCTTTCCCCAACCTTTGAGAAAGCTATGTGAAAATATGAGAATGGTATTTTTTCGTGTTTTTGAAAAATACTAATATTAATATTGCGCCATCGTGCAGGTCTAGCCGGAAATTCTGAGTACGCAGATTTCTTCTTCCAACCTTTCAGAAGGCTATGTGAAAATATGAGAATGGTATTTTTTCGTGTTTTTGAAAAATGCTAATATTAATATTTCGCCATCGTGCAGGTCTAGCCGGAAATTCTGAGTACGCAGATTTCTTCTTCCAACCTTTCAGAAGGCTATGTGAAAATATGAGAATGGTATTTTTGCGTGTTTTTGAAAAATACTAATATTAATATTGCGCCATCGTGCAGGTCTAGCCGGAAATTCTGAGTACGCAGATTTCTTCTTCCAACCTTTCAGAAGGCTATGTGAAAATATGAGAATGGTATTTTTTCGTGTTTTTGAAAAATGCTAAAATTAATATTTCGCTATCGTGCAGGTCTAGCCGAAAATTCTGAGTACGCAAATTTCTTTCCCCAACCTTTGAGAAGGCTATGTGAAAATATGAGAATGGTATTTTTTCGTGTTTTTGAAAACTGCTAATTTTAATATTGCGCCATCGTGCAGGTCTAGCCGGAAATTCTGAGTACGCAGATTTCTTTCCCCAACCTTTCAGAAGGCTATGTGGAAACTTGAGAAAGGTATTTTTTCGTGTTTTTGAAAAATGGTAATTTTAATATTGCGCCTTCGTGCAGGTCTAGCCGAAATTTCTGAGCACGCAGATTTCTTTCCCCAACCTTTCAGAAGGATATGTAAAAATATGAGAATGGTATTTTTTCGTGTTTTTGAAAAATGCTAATATTAATATTTCGCCATCGTGCAGGTCTAGCCGGAAATTCTGAGTACGCAGATTTCTTCTTCCAACCTTTCAGAAGGCTATGTGAAAATATGGAAATGGTTTTTTTTCGTGTTTTTGAAAAATGCTAATATTAATATTGCGCCATCGTGCAGGTCTAGCCGGAAATTCTGAGTACGCAGATTTCTTCTTCCAACCTTTCAGAAGGCTATGTGAAAATATGAGAATGGTATTTTTTCGTGTTTTTGAAAAATACTAATATTAATATTGCGCCATCGTGCAGGTCTAGCCGAAAATTCTGAGTACGCAGATTTCTTCTTCCAACCTTTCAGAAGGCTATGTGAAAATATGAAAATGGTATTTTTGAAAAATATTAATATTAATATTGCGCCATCGTGCAGGTCTAGCCGGAAATTCTGAGTACGCAGATTTCTTTCCCCAACCTTTGAGAAGGCTATGTGAAAATATGGAAATGGTATTTTTTCGTGTTTTAAAAAATGCTAATATTAATATTGCGCCATCGTGCAGGTCTAGCCGGAAATTCTGAGTACGCAGATTTCTTTCCCCAACCTTTCAGAAGGCTATGTGAAAATATGAAAATGGTATATTTGCGTGTTTTTGAAAAATGCTAATATTAATATTGCGCCATCGTGCAGGTCTAGCCGGAAATTCTGAGTACGCAGATTTCTTTCCCCAACCTTTCAGAAGGCTATGTGAAAATATGAAAATGGTATATTTGCGTGTTTTTGAAAAATGCTAATATTAATATTGCACCATCGTGCAGGTCTAGCCGAAAATTCTGAGTACGCAGATTTCTTTCCCCAACCTTTGAGAAGGCTATGTGAAAATATGGAAATGGTATTTTTTAGTGTTTTTGAAAAATGCTAATATTAATATTGCGCCATCGTGCAGGTCTAGCCGGAAATTCTGAGTACGCAGATTTCTTCTTCCAACCTTTCAGAAGGCTATGTGAAAATATGAAAATGGTATTTTTGAAAAATACTAATATTAATATTGCGCCATCGTGCAGGTCTAACCGGAAATTCTGTGTACGCAGATTTCTTTCCCCAACCTTTGAGAAGGCTATGTGAAAATATGGAAATGGTATTTTTTCGTGTTTTAAAAAATGCTAATATTAATATTGCGCCATCGTGCAGGTCTAGCCGGAAATTCTGAGTACGCAGATTTCTTTCCCCAACCTTTCAGAAGGCTATGTGAAAATATGAAAATGGTATATTTGCGTGTTTTTGAAAAATGCTAATATTAATATTGCACCATCGTGCAGGTCTAGCCGAAAATTCTGAGTACGCAGATTTCTTTCCCCAACCTTTGAGAAGGCTATGTGAAAATATGGAAATGGTATTTTTTAGTGTTTTTGAAAAATGCTAATATTAATATTGCGCCATCGTGCAGGTCTAGCCGGAAATTCTGAGTACGCAGATTTCTTCTTCCAACCTTTTAGATGGCTATGTGAAAATATGAAAATGGTATATTTGCGTGTTTTTGAAAAATGCTAATATTAATATTGCGCCATCGTGCAGGTCTAGCCGAAAATTCTGAGTACGCAGATTTCTTTCCCCAACCTTTGAGAAGGCTATGTGAAAATATGGAAATGGTATTTTTTCGTGTTTTTGAAAAATGCTTATATTAATATTTCGCCATCGTGCAGGTCTAGCCGAAAATTCTGAGTACGCAGATTTCTTTCCCCAACCTTTGAGAAGGCGATGTGAAAATATGAGAATGGTATTTTTGCGTGTTTTTGAAAAATACTAATATAAATATTGCGCCATCGTGCAGGTCTAGCCGAAAATTCTGAGTACGCAGATTTCTTTTTCCAACCTTTCAGAAAGCTATGTGAAAATATGAAAATGGTATTTTTGAAAAATACTAATATTAATATTGCGCCATCGTGCAGGTCTAGCCGGAAATTCTGAGTACGCAGATTTCTTCTTCCAACCTTTCAGAAGGCTATGTGAAAATATGGAAATGGTATTTTTTCGTGTTTTTGAAAAATGCTAATATTAATATTGCGCCATCGTGCAGGTCTAGCCGGAAATTCTGAGTACGCAGATTTCTTCTTCCAACCTTTCAGAAGGCTATGTGAAAATATGAAAATGGTATATTTGCGTGTTTTTGAAAAATGCTAATATTAATATTGCGCCATCGTGCAGGTCTAGCCGAAAATTCTGAGTACGCAGATTTCTTTCCCCAACCTTTGAGAAGGCTATGTGAAAATATGGAAATGGTATTTTTTCGTGTTTTTGAAAAATGCTTATATTAATATTTCGCCATCGTGCAGGTCTAGCCGAAAATTCTGAGTACGCAGATTTCTTTCCCCAACCTTTGAGAAGGCGATGTGAAAATATGAGAATGGTATTTTTGCGTGTTTTTGAAAAATACTAATATTAATATTGCGCCATCGTGCAGGTCTAGCCGAAAATTCTGAGTACGCAGATTTCTTTCCCCAACCTTTGAGAAAGCTATGTGAAAATATGAGAATGGTATTTTTTCGTGTTTTTGAAAAATACTAATATAAATATTGCGCCATCGTGCAGGTCTAGCCGAAAATTCTGAGTACGCAGATTTCTTTTTCCAACCTATCAGAAGGCTATGTGAAAATATGAAAATGGTATATTTGCGTGTTTTTGAAAAATGCTAATATTAATATTGCGCCATCGTGCAGGTCTAGCCGAAAATTCTGAGTACGCAGATTTCTTTCCCCAACCTTTGAGAAGGCTATGTGAAAATATGGAAATGGTATTTTTTCGTGTTTTTGAAAAATGCTTATATTAATATTTCGCCATCGTGCAGGTCTAGCCGAAAATTCTGAGTACGCAGATTTCTTTCCCCAACCTTTGAGAAGGCGATGTGAAAATATGAGAATGGTATTTTTGCGTGTTTTTGAAAAATACTAATATAAATATTGCGCCATCGTGCAGGTCTAGCCGAAAATTCTGAGTACGCAGATTTCTTTTTCCAACCTTTCAGAAAGCTATGTGAAAATATGAAAATGGTATTTTTGAAAAATACTAATATTAATATTGCGCCATCGTGCAGGTCTAGCCGGAAATTCTGAGTACGCAGATTTCTTCTTCCAACCTTTCAGAAGGCTATGTGAAAATATGGAAATGGTATTTTTTCGTGTTTTTGAAAAATGCTAATATTAATATTGCGCCATCGTGCAGGTCTAGCCGGAAATTCTGAGTACGCAGATTTCTTCTTCCAACCTTTCAGAAGGCTATGTGAAAATATGAAAATGGTATATTTGCGTGTTTTTGAAAAATGCTAATATTAATATTGCGCCATCGTGCAGGTCTAGCCGAAAATTCTGAGTACGCAGATTTCTTTCCCCAACCTTTGAGAAGGCTATGTGAAAATATGGAAATGGTATTTTTTCGTGTTTTTGAAAAATGCTTATATTAATATTTCGCCATCGTGCAGGTCTAGCCGAAAATTCTGAGTACGCAGATTTCTTTCCCCAACCTTTGAGAAGGCGATGTGAAAATATGAGAATGGTATTTTTGCGTGTTTTTGAAAAATACTAATATTAATATTGCGCCATCGTGCAGGTCTAGCCGAAAATTCTGAGTACGCAGATTTCTTTCCCCAACCTTTGAGAAAGCTATGTAAAAATATGAGAATGGTATTTTTTCGTGTTTTTGAAAAATACTAATATAAATATTGCGCCATCGTGCAGGTCTAGCCGAAAATTCTGAGTACGCAGATTTCTTTTTCCAACCTATCAGAAGGCTATGTGAAAATATGAAAATGGTATATTTGCGTGTTTTTGAAAAATGCTAATATTAATATTGCGCCATCGTGCAGGTCTAGCCGAAAATTCTGAGTACGCAAATTTCTTTCCCCAACCTTTGAGAAGGCTATGTGAAAATATGGAAATGGTATTTTGTCGTGTTTTTGAAAAATGATAATATTCATATTGCGCCATCGTGCAGGTCTAGCCGAAAATTCTGAGTACGCAAATTTCTTTCCCCAACCTTTGAGAAAGCTATGTGAAAATATGAGAATGGTATTTTTTCGTGTTTTTGAAAAATACTAATATAAATATTGCGCCATCGTGCAGGTCTAGCCGAAAATTCTGAGTACGCAGATTTCTTTTTCCAACCTATCAGAAGGCTATGTGAAAATATGAAAATGGTATATTTGCGTGTTTTTGAAAAATGCTAATATTAATATTGCGCCATCGTGCAGGTCTAGCCGAAAATTCTGAGTACGCAAATTTCTTTCCCCAACCTTTGAGAAGGCTATGTGAAAATATGGAAATGGTATTTTGTCGTGTTTTTGAAAAATGATAATATTCATATTGCGCCATCGTGCAGGTCTAGCCGAAAATTCTGAGTACGCAGATTTCTTTCCCCAACCTTTGAGAAAGCTATGTGAAAATATGAGAATGGTATTTTTTCGTGTTTTTGAAAAATACTAATATAAATATTGCGCCATCGTGCAGGTCTAGCCGAAAATTCTGAGTACGCAGATTTCTTTTTCCAACCTATCAGAAGGCTATGTCAAAATATGAAAATGGTATATTTGCGTGTTTTTGAAAAATGCTAATATTAATATTGCGCCATCGTGCAGGTCTAGCCGAAAATTCTGAGTACGCAAATTTCTTTCCCCAACCTTTGAGAAGGCTATGTGAAAATATGGAAATGGTATTTTTTCGTGTTTTTGAAAAATGATAATATTCATATTGCGCCATCGTGCAGGTCTAGCCGGAAATTCTGAGTACGCAGATTTCTTCTTCCAACCTTTGAGAAGGCTATGTGAAAATATGAGAATGGTATTTTTTCGTGTTTTTGAAAAATACTAATATTTATATTGCGCCATCGTGCAGGTCTAGCCGAAAATTCTGAGTACGCAGATTGCTTTTTCCAACCTATCAGAAGGCTATGTGAAAATATGAAAATGGTATATTTGCGTGTTTTTGAAAAATGCTAATATTAATATTGCGCCATCGTGCAGGTCTAGCCGAAAATTCTGAGTACGCAAATTTCTTTCCCCAACCTTTGAGAAGGCTATGTGAAAATATGGAAATGGTATTTTGTCGTGTTTTTGAAAAATGATAATATTCATATTGCGCCATCGTGCAGGTCTAGCCGAAAATTCTGAGTACGCAAATTTCTTTCCCCAACCTTTGAGAAAGCTATGTGAAAATATGAGAATGGTATTTTTTCGTGTTTTTGAAAAATACTAATATAAATATTGCGCCATCGTGCAGGTCTAGCCGAAAATTCTGAGTACGCAGATTTCTTTTTTCAACCTATCAGAAGGCTATGTGAAAATATGAAAATGGTATATTTGCGTGTTTTTGAAAAATGCTAATATTAATATTGCGCCATCGTGCAGGTCTAGCCGAAAATTCTGAGTACGCAAATTTCTTTCCCCAACCTTTGAGAAGGCTATGTGAAAATATGGAAATGGTATTTTGTCGTGTTTTTGAAAAATGATAATATTCATATTGCGCCATCGTGCAGGTCTAGCCGAAAATTCTGAGTACGCAGATTTCTTTCCCCAACCTTTGAGAAAGCTATGTGGAAATATGAGAATGGTATTTTTTCGTGTTTTTGAAAAATACTAATATAAATATTGCGCCATCGTGCAGGTCTAGCCGAAAATTCTGAGTACGCAGATTTCTTTTTCCAACCTATCAGAAGGCTATGTGAAAATATGAAAATGGTATATTTGCGTGTTTTTGAAAAATGCTAATATTAATATTGCGCCATCGTGCAGGTCTAGCCGAAAATTCTGAGTACGCAAATTTCTTTCCCCAACCTTTGAGAAGGCTATGTGAAAATATTGAAATGGTATTTTTTCGTGTTTTTGAAAAATGATAATATTCATATTGCGCCATCGTGCAGGTCTAGCCGGAAATTCTGAGTACGCAAATTTCTTTCCCCAACCTTTGAGAAAGCTATGTGAAAATATGAGAATGGTATTTTTTCGTGTTTTTGAAAAATACTAATATTTATATTGCGCCATCGTGCAGGTCTAGCCGAAAATTCTGAGTACGCAGATTGCTTTTTCCAACCTATCAG
>NC_080572.1:304885363-304887826 GCF_030247185.1 Malaya genurostris | reverse complement strand
TGACGTCATTTTGCACAACGGGGATTGGTGGATGAAAACATAGGTCGATTCTAACCAATTTTTTAATAGTATGCTATTGAAATACTGAAACGACGTCGTCATACATGTTTAAGTTAAAAGTTTCCGAATCGATTGGTTGTTAAATTATAACAATCCATCAACAAATGACCGAGTTATTAACGTTCAAAATTATGACACAAAAAGGTTACGCGACTATTTTTGAAACTTTTAATTGACACCCAGCCCCATATAGTGAAGAGTAAGGCATTTTTAATGCCAAAAATATAGTGAAAGATATGAAAAAAATAAATATAAAAATCACCACTGCTATACTGATGCCACGACAGATAGATACAAAACATCCTCCTTTCCTCGAATATTCAATATTATTATCTTCTGGCGATGCAAAAGAAAATTTTTGAATGCCAGAAGTGTGATATTCGGAATGATCATTATAACTATACACTAATCTACGACTTTGGCCTGCTTTATTCATATCAGCTGAACACTTTGTCTTCTATGGTTATTCTTCCAACGGATAATACGATAAAGAAAAAAATTAAAGCATTTTAAATTGACTCTTTGTGTATACTGATCACGATGAAGCATCTGCTCTCATCAAAATGTTAATCTCCACTGATACGGATAAGCAGCATCTCTGTTTATTAGCTCCACAATAAAAGTATTATAACTACTACCACTACAGTACTTTAAAATACAATGCTGGTTAGTTTATTTAGCAACACCCACAAACTGCATCGACTTTCTTGTTCTGAAGTCACATCGAACACAGTGTAAAGACCCAACATATGCAGGAGTGAACGATCTAAACAAAATTTTTAGAAAAGAATCTTATCATAGTGTAAATATTATATTACGAAACTGGAATGTGTCAACGTATAAACTGCTGAATAGTTCATTGTTGATTGAAGCACGAGAAAACGTGTCATTTTGCTGTTGTTAATCACAATAGTTGGTGTAATAGTTTTAGTTTTTAAAACGAGACCCGGAGGACCGAGTGTCATACATCATTCGTATCAGCTCGTAACAAACTCAACCTGTCGGTATGTGTGAGTGTATGGATGTGTTGGTATGTGTGAGTGTATGTATGTATGTATGTAACATTTACAGGCACTCACTCTTCGCGGAAATTACTTAACCGAGCTTTGTTTTTGAAAAATGCAAATTTTAATATTGCGCCATATATCGTTTATTTATACCCGGCTTTAACATAATGTTGGTCGTTCGCCGGCTATTGCGCCATCGCACAGTGATGCCAAGGTGGCAGAAATCCAAAAAATAAATTTATTTTTTTCCTGCACTGTAGTATTTTTTTTGAATTCTCAGATAAGTATAGGATTACAGTTTAAAGTATAAAAATTGTCGAATAAGAAATAATCTCTCCATATCCTGTCAAAGATAGGGTATTGTAAACTTTCTTTTCATCCTTCCATACAAAATATATGGGGCAATGATGATATTTTGCGATTAGAGTTCTATATAGGTAGGAAAGGGCTGCTACTGTTCAATAGTATTTGATATTATAGCATTTTTTCTCTACTTTTCAAAAATCACTATACGATCCTGCACATCTCTGCACTTTGAAGGTTATTTTCAATTGTTGGCGGAGTCGACAATAAAAATCACAAAGACAAGGGCTACACTTTTGTAAATGAAGTCGGTGCGAATAAAATTTAATTAAACGGCTATATGATAAATAAAATCAGAACATTTATAACATACATAACATAAAACACCTATATAAATATCGTTATATAAATCTATTTATAATATATCAGGCGTGGGAATAAATTAGTAGCGTTTTTTTTGCTAAGTTTAAAGTTTTTAAGTTAGAGTATCATTGCCGTACCGTTTTTCAAAGTATAGCCCATCGTTATGTACCACTTTCTGGTAAGACTCGGAGGCCACGTTTGAAAAAATCCTTTTCCTGAGATTTGACGAATAAATCGATCGAATTTTTGGTGGTGTCGTAGTTTTTGAAACTGACCTGACAAGTTATGCGCCATGGATTGGAGCAAATGGCAATCGTATGGAACAATGTCTGATAAAAAATGGCGGCTGGGCAGAACTTTTTATTGCAGCGATTACAAAATAAAAGCTTTTACAACTGTCGAAACATGGAGTCTTGCATTGTCGTGAAGCAAAAATATTATGCCATGAAGATCTTCATATTGCGTCCGCTTTTCATGCAATGCTCTGTCCAAACGCAGCAAGTGTAATATGTATATGGAACCAGTGATAGTGTCACCTAATTTGAGTAGCTCATAATAAATAGCGCCCAGTTGATCCCACCACATGCACTTTTTCTATTGTCCAGAACTTTCTTTAAGTCCATATAAAAATTCCCAAATTTGAACCACGAAAACCACATTATGCATGTTTACTCAGCGTCATTTTTTCGCCATTTTTCATTTTACATAGTTCAATAAGATACTTTAACAT
>NC_080572.1:304869838-304884863 GCF_030247185.1 Malaya genurostris | reverse complement strand
CTAATCCACATTGCTTCCGGGGGATAGCAAATATTACTGGAATCAAAATTAGATAAAATTTTCGAAAGAATCATTTCTATGGCCCTTATTACCGTTCTCACTCCACTTTCACATTCACTTCACTTACATGTCATTTCACATGATTTTACCTATTACCGGTATCACGCACAGTGAAGTGATCACTGTGGTGGAAAAAACTAATTTTTTCAACAAAATGTTGGTGGCGTGATGTTCATAATGACATCAAGTTCATTCAAGTAATTACTTTTGTCTCAGAAGCGACTTCCGTAATAAGACCTACATTCACTTCACTTGATTTCCACCGTGAAGTGATACCCATAATAAGGGTCATAGACACTTCACTTGGTTTTCACCGTGTAGTGACACCGGTAATAAGGGCCTATGTGTTTAAAACGAGAACTCTTCAGCATAGTATTTTGGCTTGATTTGCTTTTAGTACGGGTTCCTTTTTTTCAAACATAATTGTTCGACTGTGACTGTGACACTGCTGTTGTTCACTTTTGTACTTTTTGTTTTAAATTTCTAAAACTTAACGGAAGGACGACATCTCATTATCATTTTTCATCTGCCTAAAACTTTTTATACTGTTGCTATCTCTCTGCTTTCTGTGGCGAGAAAAAAATTTTCCAGAATCAGAAAGAATCAAATTCAATTTGAATAATTTCGCCCACCCTTATCAAAGTCACTTCTGAACATATCAGCCAAAATGATTGCTGGTCCATTTAAAGGTGATAAAATCGTACAGCACCCCGTAGGCACTTTGGTGCTCCATCAATCAGATTACTGTCTAAAACTGCAATAATCCATTGGTCATTTCGAAAATCCAACCGACATGGACCGACATGTGCCAAAATCCTGCTGTCGAAATAAACCATTTACTGGCTGGAAGAAGCAAACCCGATTTGTAACACAAATGTGATAAGCTGAAATCGATGTCCTCTACGTTTGATTAGCAAAACCAGGATAATCATCCCTACGGTACCCGGCAGAAGCAGAAGGGGGGAGGGGTGAACTTGTACGACGAATTCAATTATTTGCCACAATTGACCTCTCTACAATCCGCCTCCACCGAATTGCCAACACATCGTTCAAATGCATCATCAGCAATGCTGAATCGTCGATAAAGTTTCAAATGATGATCACCACATTTACGACCTGGTGACAGTTTCGAGCACGGGGCTCCTGGCTGGGCTCTGAAATCAACGCACACCGCTCAGGACTCCAACCCCAACCACACACAGCTAAAACACAGCAAACAATAAATCAAAAGCCCATCATTTCCGGATGTTGTCCGGGTGGGATCGACTGCATAGTACGGTGAAATTCGTCATTTGCAGCACATTCCGAGAAGTGCAGTATGGTGGGAGCATCTCGTGCGGGCTTCCGAGTGCGTTTATCCGTCCGGTTAGTGGGTGAAATGGAACTGTGGTACCAAACCCCCACCCACTGTTTGCCACCAGATTTATTATCAAATATTTTCACAGTGATTTCTGAAGCCGCTTCCAGTGTTTACCGAGTATGAAGCACCTGTTGTTGCTGAACTCATTTCTGATTGCCAGCCACTACTAACCGTCCTATCGATAATTGAATACCGACAAATACGTTATACACTCTGCGCTTGCTATGATTGTTGCATGCCCTGCAAGCTCCGAATATGCGCTACACTCAAACAAAACGTATTGTGAGATGCGTGAATCTTCTTTCATGATGCATGAAAAATCGAATAAAATATTTTATTTTTGAGATTATATTGCTAATAAAAATTGCATAAAATTATCTCCAAGTGAACGTCGTACAGTGTTGTTAATAATTATAAGTTTTCTATGGAAAATTCACGATTTCACGGACTCTCAATCACTATTTTATGACGCACATGCGAGTTTTTCGAGGCATGAAATCGCAATATTTTTTCCCGAGTGCATTTTGTCAAAACCAAAAAGTGCGGCTATAGTTCACTCATTATTGCAACGATAATCCACATTAATGTCATGAAGTCAAGACGCATTAGCTCTCGAGCCGTTCACCAAATGGACTACGTTTTGCAACTAAGCTCATGTTCGTAGTTCTATACCATCGCTTCGGTTGGTTGGTGTGAATGATGGTGTCTTCTGCTACCTCTTTTGCTATTTGCTTTGCCAGATTGGTTGAGTAAACTAGGTACGGTGGGATTACACATATATTTTCGAGCATAAGAGACATAAAATGTAAAAGAATTTATGGTATAGCCGTTAGGATTTTGTTAGTCAGTGCACATATTGTCAAATAATTTTTCTTCCCAAACTAGGAACGGTTTAAAGGTTCAAATTCTATTATTGAAAAAGAAAAAAATGTTTTCTACAGGGTGGGAAACCCAATAACTTTTGACAAAATTGTCAGATCCACGAATCGAATGTTAATTTCGGTCGTTATTGAGCCATGATAAATGATTTTGTGATGCCCATTGTTCGTAAAAATGGTTTGAATGGCTAATGGTTCAACAGAACGGTGCAGCATGCCATACAGCTCGACCCACAATCGATTTGTTACGAGTTATATTGAAAAACGGTGATTTTAACTTTCCCCGACATCACCCGATTTAACGCCACTGGACTTTCTTGAACCAAAATAAATTATAATCAAAATGAAAATAAATAAAAAAAATTTATTCGTGTGCCTATTTTGTTCAGAGACAAATGCTTCCACTTGAAATGGGGAATAATTTCACGGATATAGGAATATTTTAGACGGTTCATCTAAAACGACTATCGCACTTAGGAACAAAATCTACAGCAACGACAAAAATATTGGTGTGAAGGGGACGGGTATAGCGTGATGGGTTAGTCGATGCCTTTCACGCCCCACCTGGGTTCGATTCCCAACCCCGCATCTAGGGTCAGAAAATTTTTCTGGTCCGAAGAGGCGAATGACCTTAAGGTTAAAACCTATATAATCGAAAAAAAAATTTTGGTGTGAAGGCGACTCGTAGTAAAACAAACAAAAATTATATAAACAAGTAATTCAGTTTTTGTTTTCGTACGAGACATCAAAGTGTCAGCCATTCAGCTTCTGCTATAGCTGGATCTATGATTAGAGGTTCAAAATTTAAGTTAGAAGTAGAATTCCGAAAGTGCAAAACAGAAAACGTAAAAATAATGAAAACGGTTATGTGCCCTAGCACAAAATTTGGCTAACCCCTAAATGACCATACGTGCATCGGCCAGAAATAGTCGAAAACACGTTTTCGTTCGGCACGTCAGAAAAGACATTGCACTTCGTTGCAAAACAAAAAGTGTTCTGTAAGTAGCAGAAACTTTACGTCTGCTTAGCGGCTCAAATTGAACTGCCGAGTTTAGCACTAAGCAGTTCAATTTGAACTGCTCTGCACTGATAAGTCAAAGACGAAACGTAAAAATAATGAAAACGGTTATGTGCCCTAGCACAGAATTTGGCTAACCCCTAAATGAGAAAATTGAAATTAGGGAAATGTGCAATTGGAGAAATCAACATGGAAAGTTGAACGTTGAACCCTTCACACAAAAATTGTTTGATTTGTTTCACAGAAGTAATATTATGAAAATGAAAACCGGACATGAAACTGCTCAAACGAGCCTTTTTTGCAGCCAGTTAAAAAAAACCGACACTGAACATAGTCCTTTCAGGTTTTTGAATTGATTTCAATAACTGTAGCACGAATGTGTTATTTTTTTTATTTTGTAACAAAAACACCAGAAAACTCTTGTCTAGCATATTCAACAAAAACAGCCACTCTGTAGCAAATGTAAAACATGACAATTGTAACCAAATTTAAATGTTACTTGCGAATTTTGGTCATTGAACATTAACAAGTTAAAAAGTATAAAAGAGTGAAAGAGTGAAAGAGTGAAAGAGTGAAAGAGTGAAAGAGTGAAAGAGTGAAAGAGTGAAAGAGTGAAAGAGTGAAAGAGTGAAAGAGTGAAAGAGTGAAAGAGTGAAAGAGTGAAAGAGTGAAAGAGTGAAAGAGTGAAAGAGTGAAAGAGTGAAAGAGTGAAAGAGTGAAAGAGTGAAAGAGTGAAAGAGTGAAAGAGTGAAAGAGTGAAAGAGTGAAAGAGTGAAAGAGTGAAAGAGTGAAAGAGTGAAAAAGTGAAAGAGTGAAAGAGTGAAAGAGTGAAAGAGTGAAAGAGTGAAAGAGTGAAAGAGTGAAAGAGTGAAAGAGTGAAAGAGTGAAAGAGTGAAAGAGTGAAAGAGTGAAAGAGTGAAAGAGTGAAAGAGTGAAAGAGTGAAAGAGTGAAAGAGTGAAAGAGTGAAAGAGTGAAAGAGTGAAAGAGTGAAAGAATGAAAGAGTGAAAGAGTGAAAGAGTGAAAGAGTGAAAGAGTGAAAGAGTGAAAGAGTGAAAGAGTGAAAGAGTGAAAGAGTGAAAGAGTGAAAGAGTGAAAGAGTGAAAGAGTGAAAGAGTGAAAGAGTGAAAGAGTGAAAGAGTGAAAAGTGAAAAGTGAAAAGTAAAAAGTGAAATCATTGAAAACAGTGAAAACAGTGAAAACAGTGAAAATAGTGAAAACAGTGAAAACAGTGAAAACAGTGAAAAAAGTGAAAACAGTGAAAACAGTGAAAAAAGTGAAAACAGTGAAAACAGTGAAAACAGTGAAAACAGTGAAAACAGTGAAAACAGTGAAAACAGTGAAAACAGTGAAAACAGTGAAAACAGTGAAAAAAGTGAAAACAGTGAAAACAGTGAAAACAGTGAAAACGGTGAAAACAGTGAAAACAGTGAAAACAGTGAAAACAGTGAAAACAGTGAAAACAGTGAAAACAGTGAAAACAGTGAAAACAGTGAAAACAGTGAAAACAGTGAAAACAGTGAAAACAGTGAAAACAGTTAAAACAGTGAAAACAGGGAAAAAGTGAAAAAACGAAATAGTAAAAAAGTTAAAAAGTTAAAAATAAAATTAGTGAAAAAGGGTTTTTTTTTTGAAAAGTGAATATTAAAAACAGAAGATAAAATATTTAAGATCGAAATTTGAGATTGCGTAAAAAGCCTGCTCGGAGAACTACTTAGGCCGTGGACGGTACATTTCTACTTTTATTTAGAATTTAACAGTCGAACGGTTATATTTCATCGAGTAGTTAAATTTAACTGAAACTGCGCTCCATTTTAAAGTTTGACGGATGGAAAGTTATTTCGGTTGATTTTGCGCTCAAAATAAAATGATATCAAATGGTAAAATAATTGCAATACAGAAAACGAAGAACTTCGAGAAAAACTTACTTCGTTCGATAGTGTATTGATATTTTGAATGGGGTACTGAATGTATAAAAATAAATTACTCATAAGTAACTTTTCTTAATTACCTGGACACAGAATTATTTGGCAAGATTTATTTTTCAGTGTCGGAAATCAACCATCAAACTGTCAAAAGTAAAAGTATGAGCGATGAGACAACGACAAAATAACTGCTCGGCTGTCAACTTTTAACTATAGTTGATGTAATGATATCGAAAATCTATTCAAAATTGATAAACCTGACCACTGTTTATACGAGTTGATTTTTCGGTATTTTGAATTTGGACCTCTATATGGAAAACAAAGCCGCAATCCTACATCAAAACTACACCAAACTTTAAGATTAAAACCCGTTTTGCGTTAGGGCACATCGCCAAACCAAGAACTCATCCATTCTCGGTTGCGATTATTTTTCATACATCGGACAATCGCAAACGTAGTGTCCCTATAGAAGTGATATTTATGATGTGGTGTACCACTTGGCCTCACAGAGTCGTATTTTAAGGGTCTAAGCGATTCGAAAGTTTTGCTGCTCCTGGTAATCCATCATCATAACCTGCAATTTTAAGGAATGTGTATGTGTGTGTGTGAACATGTCAGTGAATGCATACACACATATATCCATTCCAACCGAAAGCGGTTCCCGGTCGGTGTGACGATTGTGGTAATGGCAGTGGTACAAAACGCGGCTAAATGTTGCCACTGAATGAACGTATCTGACATAAATGTAAATGATAAATTTTCATCCTCTTGTAGAATACATACAGAATAGATTCATGCAGCACATGTCACTCTACAACACCAAGGTTTCAAAAGAAGGCCAACAGAAGCTACACACTCTTTATGTGGTCCCCGTCTGCAGCATTGAATCAACGCTGGGTAAACGAGACGAAACAAGCCAAAACCAGGAGACAGCAAATTACTCTGCATATCTGCTGCTGCTGCTCCTGACTGTTGCACATGTCCCACTGCACTAGGACGGGAAGCTTTCGTATCAAGAAATGTATATACAGAATCGCAAATTAAAATCCCTTACAAAGGGACTCAACACATTCGCTGGCAGTTAAACTCCACCCAGACCCGACCCGGGCCTTGGGTCTTCCGGGATGTCGTCGTTCCAGTTCCAGTATGGAGGTGTCTGTCAGGCTCGGCCACCGTTCGGTCTAAGGCTGTGCGATGAAAGAAGAATGACGTCGTTTTTCATCATCGTGTCATTAGAAATTCATTCGGAACTTATCTTGGCGCAGTGGCAGAATTTTGAAAAGGGGTTATTACTTTGAATCTCCACCATTTCTCGCATGTCAACCATGCAATGTCGCCGTTCCTCGCCGCAGTAAAGTACACACAAACCCGGCACCGATTAGGCGTACAGCGGCGTTGTTATTTTTAACGTGGAGTGATCGTTTCGAACCTGACAGTCTCTGTTCGAAAACCGCGGTGACTCGGAATCATAAAGCGAAGTGATGGCCGTATTGAAAAAAAAAAATATTAATAGTATTCATTAATTTACTGACACTGGTTGACAGTGTTCATAATTAGAACTAATTTCACGAAGATTTTGCTATACCGGTTCAAAGACCCATTATGCTTGGAACAATGACAATGATTTGGACATAAGTAACTTTTTCAAGGGATTATCACAAATCGCTTCATCTCCCATTTCAGCATATTCATCAAAACACCCGCAGGTGTTCTTTTCTCAGTTCAGTCGCGGCGTGATTCAAATTTCTTGACACCGATCTTCCAATTTAAGAGGGTCAACTGCTTACTTGCCTTCGTTTGATTTCGATCAGTGATGCCAGCTCGTTACAAAAGAATTTCTTCGAATCAACGGAAATTCGATGACATGCGATCAAATAAATCGTTTAATGGCCAGGCCAGAAGTTTCATTTGTTTTTTTTTCTTTTGCTAAATTTTTATATATCGGAGGATCTGTGCGTTGCAACAAATTTGTTTACACGGAACCACGAATCTGATGGAAATCGAAATATATAAAACACATTTATTATACTTACAGATATCACCCAAAAATGGTGAAAATATTCGTCAAAACAACACTCGACCACATCTTTGATCATCTGTCAAAAAATGTTGTAATTCAATTCAGAAATTTCGACATAAGGAGTGTATCGAAAATAAGCTATCCACATACATTTGTGTTGTACGCACGTATTTGTGATGGTTTTTTATGTTCAGATCACAGCATGCTGTGCGTTTGTATGTCAGCTTTCGTTTGTTTACTTGTTTGTGCGGTTGAAATAATGCGTTTTCAAAATGTCGCGTATTGAAAAGGAAGTGAAAATTGAGGTTATGGACACATGGCTAGATGAGAAGGGTATTACTATGCGAAAATTTGCGAAGCAGTTTGGAATTCATCATGCCAGTGGTAAAACCATCAATAATAAGTTTGGGGAACACTATTCTTTTGATGAGCTACCACGAAGAGGTAGAAAACCCGGTTCTACCAATCCGAAGCTGGAGCAGAAAGTGGTATCTCTAATCATGAAGAACAAATCAAAATCGATACTTGATTTGGCCAAAAAAGCAGGAACGAGTGTCGGAATGATCAAGAATGATCAAGCGTATCAAGAAGCGAAATCACCTGACGACCTACAAGAAGCAGAAAATCTCGAAACAAAGTGTAGAACAGAAGAAGCGTAATGTATGTAAAGGAGGACTCAAAAACCCTTCAAGGTCCACAATACTTCACTGTCATCGTTAGGGAGAATGTGAGCGATGCGGACAGGTCGATTCAAGTGGAGAAATTCGTTCGAAAGGTACTGGTATGGCAAGCCATAAAAATTGACAGATTCTGAACCATTGCGAAATGGCAGCGATTTTTGGTTGCGTCCATACTTTCTGGGACAGTCTTTAGTATGTATACTTTCCTTCGGTATTGTAATGTAACCATGATATTTTTCGCGACACTTTTCTGTGGATATCAGAGCTTAATTGTCACGCATTCTCAATGACAGAAACCATTCCAACAACCTCATTTTCAATATTTTACTGTCTCATTCGTAAATGACCAACACCAGAACAAACGAAGAGCGACGAAGCATTTTCGTTTCTCATTGAAAAAATGAAAAAGTTTAATTGCCCACATCACTCTTTCCTCTATGACAAGACGAAACCAAACTAACGTCAGCAGTATTCCAATTCTCATTCTTTCATCGATGTATTGAAAATCTGTGACGCTTGGCTATAAATAGTGACTAAAATATGATAAATCGAAGTAATTCTATCCCAGAACCTCTTTGGAAACCAAAACCACTACAAATACGAGCACCACCAGGTAAAAGTCATTGTGAAACCTTTTTCTGCCATTTTCGATTCTTCAAGCTTCGGTTGAATACCGACACTGCATACTATGGGATTTTTACTGAAAACCGCAAATGACTGGAAAGGCAAAAGAAAGAAGGAACACAATTTTAAAACTACTGTTCCGCTTATGTCATTGACTGGACATGGACTAGCGGTGGAATTCTGTAGTCGCTGTCGAAATCGAAAAGTGTTCATAAATTTCAGTATTTAAAAAATCGGATATGTCTTTCTAGCCAACTTAAAACCGTATTTTAGCGTTCCGAAGCTCGTTCCCATCTCATGTCGCCCCGAGTATCTATGCTGATGAGTGCAATAAAATTTCATTTTCGATCGAACAGTATAAGATGAATATAAAATGTATGGTCACTGACTGTCAGCATATCCCTTCTCATTCAGTTCACTTTTGTTGCCATACTCAAGTGAAGCTCCCAGAATTCATCACCAATTGAATAATCGTGCCTAGTCATTCGAAATTTTGCTGGCTCTGTTTCAAGTGCCAAGTAGTCTATCTGTTACATTGTCTTCGCTGTTGGTGGTGAGCGAGTTAGAATGAATAGGCATGAACATCAACTCAAAATCAGAAAATCTCACCGGACAGAGTTATAAATAGAGGGTGACGGTTCACTTTTGAGTTATGGATTATCGACAATTTTCAACTGTTTGAAACTGTTTATTCTCTAATTGATATTTCTGCAATCTTGACTGGTTTGCCATTTCATCTATTATCTTGACCCAATTCGAATGTTTACATGAACCTCATTTGAAGGACGCTCTCTCTTTCAATTGTAAGAGATATTTTATTTCAAGAGATCAACTGACGGTGGTTAAACTGAGCTTCGAATTAAAGAGAAACGAAATGCTACCCGTTCGGTACGGCAGCGAAGGTTGGGTGTTAGAGTGTGAAGTTTACTGCAGTTAAGTGATCGTCAGTGTGTTCCACATTCGATTTCGATTGAATTGAATGCAGTTTTCCTGCACTGATGCTGAAACTGGTCGTCGATCGGGTGCAATTTGGCTTAGACGTTACTAAAAATGTGGCGAGGGTGACAATTTGTTTGCCTGGTACATGCCTGTTTGAATTTAAAAAATTTGTTAAAATTCTTTCAAATTGATCAAATAGCAGACTAATACCGTATTCCTGAAGAGTGTATTATATCTTTTTAATGCTGTCTGTAATATCAGACCCTGTCAGCTTGGAGCGAAATCAATTTTCAGTTCAGCAACGCCATCGCACGGCATCACATTCAACATATTATGTCAATTGTATGGGTACGCAGTGCTGCTATTTTGGCGCGCACGAATTTGACATTTCTCTCCCCTACTTCTATGTATGCGATTGGATGCGGACTCGCCTGAGGGCGCCATGCGCGCAAAAAAGGATGTTGTTCGGGATATGTAAGAGCTGGATATCTTGTTAATATGATGTCTTTGGTAATATGCTCTAATTTACCCAAACTCTCCGTCAATTTATTGATTTGGTTTTTCATCAAAAGCTGTGTTTTCTTTGTATTATTCATAGAAAACGCAATAATAAGCATTTTTTTATCTAATTCAAGAAGAATTACACGTCCGATGCTACGAAATACGTTGTCGGACCTTTAACAAAAATGTTTTCATATAGAAGAGTCTATTGGAATAGTATTCGGATATGTGCAATATTATACTATTTCCAGAGGGTATAACTGGCTGGTTCTTAAATTCTGGATAAGATTGGCAAGAAAAAGGATATTGGATTTAGACAGGAGTACTGATAAGATGCAATGTATGAATTAGTGAAGCTCAAATATATAAACTAAATACGCATTGATTGTTTCCAATCCGCAAGCAAGAAATTTGAAGGATCTTTGCAATATTTGAATCCATTTGATGCAAACATTGCATACAGACGGGGCTCGGTCAATGGAATGATGACGCCAGAACACGATTTGCTCTATATACACCAACTTGAGTTCAGAATCAAAGTATTTTGCATGTATAAATAACACTTATATCCGTACTGTATTTTACAGTATTGTACTGTATTTTCGACATAATTCTGAGTACTGTTTTTTTTTACCCTCATATGTACTATATTTCAATTTGTACTGTATTGTCCCATAGAAACGTACTGAAAATAAATACAGATTTTTTATACAGAATCTTTAACGCATCACTGGTATTCAATACCATATTCACTTCATCTCTCTTTCACTAAAAATTCAAGAAAGAGGATACAAAAGTGAAGCGTATCGTGCACAACCGATAAAACACTGCATCTAGAAGTTAATGCAATCAAACCACACTGGTATCAAAAGTTAATTTCGTCAGACTCAATATAAGTATAACTCTAGTAATCTCTACAAAACCAGTAATTTTAATTCTTTTTGAATAAGAAAAGATATTTATGGTTTATTAGTGTTAGATTATATATTCCCTCGAAATCGTTTCCTTATGTTGGTGCAAAAGCATGAAGAAAGATGTGAACACTGCTTAAACACAGTATTTGACAGCAAACTAGAACCAAAGAAGCAAAAATTGCGGCTTCAAGCCAATTGTATGTAACTTTTTGTGAATAAATGATATCTCTATTCTTATTTAGTGTTTCATGAGCAATGTCTTTGCCTTTTTTTTGCTCACTAAATTAACGATAGGGGCGACAAACCTTTTTTTCCGGGACCTGTATGTTCCACCAGTATAATAAGCTGGTTCAGAAGACTGAAGGTATGGATGGTTTCGATACGGTAAGAAATGAAACATTTAATGCAAACTCGAGTATTGGTAAGATTAGAAAATGTTAATTATTCATACCAAAATGAAAAACATAAACTAAATGACGCGTCAATTGCTTGCCAATTGCAAGGCATCGAAAGTCTTTATGTAATGTTTGAATCCATTTGATGCAAACATTTCATTTAGACGGGGCTGGTCGATGGAACGGTGCGCTCGGAACATGATTTGCTCTGTACACTAAATGGGTCATCTGAATTCGATTGAGTCAACACCTCCCTGAGTCCTGGACTAAAGTTATTTGCATGTATAAACAAAACACATGGGAACAGTTTTTTTCTCTGTTAGCTGCTGCCAGACAGTGGGGCTTGGGATAGGTTAAATACACATACTACCTCGATCAAAAAGTTTCCGGAATCACCACCGTGTGGCGCTCTCAGTCACCCGACTAGATTTTTTTTAGGTTGCAACATCTGCTAGTAATATTCTAACAAATTTTCAGCTTGATACTTGAACAATTGTAAAAGTAACGCTGTATTGAGTATATCTGTCATTGTGCGTTTCATCGATTTTGTACTATTTTCAATATGAAATTGAATTGGCAACAACGAGTTTGCATGATTTTCAAGGCCGAATCTGACCCAACATTCATCAAACTGGAGATAAGACGTGTATTTACGAGTATGACATGCAATCCAGACATCAAGCGTGTGAACGGTGTACACTGAATGAGCCGCGACCGAAAAAAACACGTCTTTTTCAGTCGATAAAGAAGGCGATCCTCACACTTTACAAGGGTAAAGTGTGTCATGAATTCCTTCCACAAGGCCAGGCCCGTCAACAAGGAGTTTTATTTGGGCGTTATGAGACGTTTTCGTGAAGCATTTAGCCGAAAATAAAAGATTTTATGGGCAAACAACTCGTGGATCTTATCCATCGTTATCCGTGAACATTTGGCTAAGAACGAAACAAAAACCATTCAGCAATCACCAAATTCACCGGATTTGGCCCCCTGCGACTTTTTTCCTATTCGCTCGACTCAAGAAACCGCTTCGTGGAACGCGCTGACACAAGTGTGTTGCAGTCGATGGAGAGTACTTTGAAGAGTACAATAACGATTTCGAAGAAAAATCTCCTATTCTTAATTTTCTGAATAAATTCTGGGAACTTTTTGATCAATGTACGGTAGCCAATAATCATTTTGATTCTTTGAAACTTTGGTAAGTATCAAGTATATTGATTCCATGGCCCAGACATATTTTCAATTAGGATCACAGCCAACTACTTTCGCAGTCGAAACAACATTAAAACTTGTTTTGAATACAAAAACAACAAACGAACGAATATAATATTTTCAGCAAAAAAATCAAGGGTCGGATGAAATCTATAATTAATTGTGTTAAGAAAAATTCAAGCCAGTTTTTGAAACACATGATTTCATTTCATCAAGTGTGAATTTACTGAATTTGTACCGCAAGATAATCTGGCATCGCTGCCACCGATGTCCCGGACGTCACTTCAGCTCCGCTTTGTTAATCCTAATGAATATGAATCCCGCAAAAACCTCGACCATTTTCGGTTGACACCAAGACTAATTCTAGGTTGTCCCACCAGTCGTTGCTTCTCCTTCTTCTTCTTCATCACCCTGAACCTACCTGGACTTGTCTGCCAACTGAGTCCACCGATGAACATTTTTCTGCAAATGAAAGAGAAGAAAATCGATTAAAACATGTCGACTATTTAGAGCGGGATTTTCAACTGAGACGAGCTTCGTCCCAACACCTCCTCCCCCTCCCTTCAGACGTCCGGGTCGAGTTGTGTCAGTCTAATTACGCATATTGCTCGTCGAGTTATTCATGAGTCTTCTGCATTTCCAGTAACAAACATGGCGAAAAGCGGGACTGGTCTTCTTTTCAATAAAAATTCATTAAAACCTGGACAAACCAAGTGTCTGTGTGTTTGTCCTTGTGCGGAGGCGGAAGAATATCTAATGCTCCGGCGCCCACCCACCAACGAGCAGCAGTGTCGGAATGTAATGTATTCCAAACAGTGAAGTAAACACAGCTGTCTCCTAAATCCTTTTGCGAAAGGAACCCAAACGCAACCCATCCGACACTACGACGGTCCAACGGTAGTGGGTGCTATGAGTGCCGCAATGAACTTGGCAAGGGACACTTTTTTTGTGCCCAACACTTCTGTTTTTTTTTTTTTTGCACGTCTGCTCGTCCGAAGCAGTGTCACTACGCTCCGCTCTAGAGAAACTTTGTGTACAATTTCATTTATGAATTATAAACGATCATGTTATGTATCGCTGAAACGTGTGCATTTTATAAATGATGCGACTGCTTGGTTGGACGGTTAGACGGACCTCGTAGCGGCTCTATCCGATAGACGATAGACGATAGACCGTGAGGGTGGAAGGTTTCATCAGCCACTTCAGCTTGACGAGTGGTGACCAGCGCGCAAACGAGGACCCGTTCCGGGAATCGGACGCCATGTACCGGAGTCATTACAGCCGGAACGCTAAAACCAGGATAATACAGATGATGTGGATGGGAATGAAGGAACTGCCCGAACCGGTGTCATCACCTGCTGACTGCTGCTGCTGCTTCTGCTGATGCTGATGCTGTCGACAACGCCGCCGGATGACAGAATGAACATTCGGCGAGAAACCAAGCGGGGGAATGGGAAATGAGCCAGTTTATACGGCTCAACACTCGACTAAAGGAGCACACTTGGTGGGCGTGATAAGCGGGGTTAAGCAGGAGTTGAGATATACCGTACCGTTGTCTTACCAGGCCTGCCCCTGAACCAACCGGGTAACGGGGTGGAGGTGAGGGTGTATGTGTATGAGCATTATTTACTGGGTGCTTTGACAAAAAAAACTGCTTGCATTTTGTAAAGATTTGCGGTTTGGTCGTCGAGGCATTTTGTTTGCAACACAGTTCGAGGAAGTGCAGTTGAAAGTGAGCTGGGATTTCGACTTTGTCCAGTACAGGGCCGTAGAAATCATTTGAATTTTCGAAGAAGGCGATTTTCGGGTCATCTAGCGATTAGGGTTTATTTGGATATAATCTCCGGCTCTTCTAGAGAGAAACATAGCTATGTACCGTTTCTTGCTACAAGTGACTCACTCGGTCAGAACAATCGTAGAAAACAAATGTATTTTTAAGTGAATATTAAAAATTAAAAATGATTTGAAAATGTTAAACTTGTAATATATCACTAGACAAGGAGTGTCCTAATACTCGAAATCATATCATTTGCTTCCTAGTTTTTTTCAGTTCGAAGATTTTCTACGAAATTTGTATCGTCATTTTATACTAAAGCTTAAACCTTTTAACACAATTCACCCTATAATTTCGGAACCGATAGTAGGATTGTGGCCTCCATTTTCGGTACTTCCGGAAGCTTTAACCGAGGGCCGTTATAGTCAACGTCAATTCGTTGGGCCATCAACTGACAAGATCTATATACATTAGAACAGTTTCATTGAATTTGTACAGGCATCGCCACAGTTTGAATTTTTTAGCAGACTCCACCCTATACTACCGGAAGTCGGATCCGAGATGAATATTACAACAAACCCATTCAAATTGTATCAAAGTTTGCAAAAATCGATTTTAGAGTTGTCCTAGAAAATCTAGTTTTTCGATGTTTTGCACGTTTTTCTCGGCCCATCCTGAATCTGAAATCTATTCTCGATCAAATTCAATAGCAGACTATGGAACCATGAA